>NC_084626.1:22282464-22362464 GCF_033978795.1 Nerophis ophidion
GTCATTAGAATAATACACAAAGCCTGCTACTATGAACATACCAATCCTTTATTTATGAGTTCAAATGTGTTAAAATGTTCCAACATTGTGTTTTTAAAAACAATGGAAATGATGTTTGGAGTAAAGAACAACAGCCTTCCAGCTTGTATTCGCAGGCTATTTCATTTAAGAGGAGAAAACTATCATTTACGGGGGATATCGATTTTTGAAATGGGTAAAGCGAGAACAAATATAAAATACAAATGTATTACAGTTTTAGGAGTTAAATGGTGGAAGAAGCTCAGTGATGAGCTGAAGACATGCACTTCTTTGGTAAGCTTTAAGAAAACATTGAAAGGTGAAATAATTAAAAATGATAAAATATAGTCACAATTACTTTCATCCCATTGATTTTTGATTTATTTATTTTTTTATATTGATGTTCCAGGCAATCTAATTTTCTGTGAAGGTATAGGATAGGCAAATATAAGCTTTGGCTTCAGCCTATTCCTTTTTTGGTCATTCTTTTTCTTTTCTTTTATGTGTAAATGTTCATTATTGTATACAAATAACATGTACTGTAAAACTGATCACACACAATGGTTGATTGATTTGATTTGATTGATTATACGACCGAAATAAACTTATTTCATTCATTCATTCATATACTATATATATATATATTATTTATATACATATAAATATGTATATATTTATATGTTGTTTAAACATCATCGCCCAAATTGGCCCAAAATGCTCAATCCAAACCAAAAATGGCTGACTTCCTGTTTGTTTGCAAAGACGAGTTGTTTTTTGTGCGTCTTTCCATCACAGACATCTCCACCTGTGAAATAAGTCTGTTCTCTTCATGAATGTATTCTTTTTATTATGTCTTTTTATCATTTTGTTGTTGGAAAGGGAGGTGTCACTATGAACACTGAAAGCAGATCTGAGCATTGTGACTTTTCTTGATGGACAGCAGGAGTCTCCAAGTCATCTTAGCTCAGCATGGACCACATCCTCTGCTAAAATCATGGCTAGATAACTTACAAATAAAGACAACTTCACTTTCTTCACTTCCTTCTACTTTGGCCAAAAATCGAACAAGCACATTCTAAAAATGTACACATTACAAATATTCCCCATGGCAAAACACTTCTGAGGAAAACATGATGCAGTTCCACAAAGTTCCACAAAGTTCCTGAAGAACACAATGAACTAGGACCTTGGCCGGGTCATTTAAATGATCAAACCATTCAACTTTAGGCACTTCCTGTTTAGCATTCTCACACCGGCAGTTCACCATCAAGACGTGTTTGGAAAAGCAATCGAATGTTTTGTCAAACTGCCGCACTGGTGACATCTGCAACTGCCACGACACATCCACTTATTGTCATTGATATATCAAATATTACAATTATGACCCTGCCTTCCGCCCGATTGTAGCTGAGATAGGCGCCAGCGCCCCCCGCGACCCCGAAAGGGAATAAGCGGTAGAAAATGGATGGATAAAAACACATGGGAAAACTCAATTTTAGACAATATGATATGCCTGAGTGGTTAGGAGACACTGAGAGTAACGTAAGGTAGAAAATGGATAAGAGAGGTCATATTTTCAAAAATAATAATACAAAAAATAAAATAAAAAAATGGAAAAAAAATTTTTTAACTTGAGACTTCCTGCGGGCCAGATTTTGGACGCTGGTGGGCATTCTTATGTCGAGAAGTTCACCATTAAAGACGTGTTTGGAAAAGCAATCGAATGATTTGTCAAACTGCCACATTGGTGACATCTGCAACTGCCACGACACATCCACTTATTGTCATTAATATACCAAATATTACAATTATGATGAAAACACATGGGAAAACTCAATTTTAGACAATATGATTTATCTGAGCGGCTAGGAGACACCGAGAGTAACAAACGGTAGAAAATGGATTAGCAAGGACAGATTAAAAAAAATTATAATAAAAAAAAATCATTAATTTAAAAATTTTTTGAACTTGAGGCTTCCTGCGAACCGGATTTTGGACGCTGGCGGGCATTCTCATGTCGGCACTTCACCATTAAAGACGTGTCTGGAAAAGCAATCGGATGTTTTGTTTTTGTGACATCTGCAACTGCCACAACACGTCCATTTAAGATCATTAATATTTCCAATTCTACAATTATGATAAAAACAAATGGGAAAATGCATTTTTAGACTAAAGGATTTCCTGAGCAGCTAGGAGACACCGAGAGTAACATGTGGTGGAAAATGGATTAGAAAGAACATATTCTAAATAATAATAATTACAAATATATATAACGGTATATACTGTATATATATTTCCAAAGCTTGGGACGTTCCGCGGGCCGGATTTTAGACGCTGGTGGGCCGTTTCCGGCCCACGGACTGTGGTTTGGGGACCCCTGATTAAAAATATAAAATTTCCCCCCTGGGCTGACATTCTTGGTAACTGCTGACTTTTCATTCAACTTAAAGTAGCCAAAAATGTAAAACTAGTAATCAACATAATAATGGGGTCACCACAGGCAGGTTACTGACTTCCTGTCAGTAGACGGAGCCCCTCCTCCTCCAAGCCTTGGTCGGGCAGGAAGGGGCGTGGCCGCCTGACTAGCAGCCCCTCCTCCTCCAAGACTTGGTCGGGCAGGAAGGGGCGTGGCCGCCTGACTAGCAGCCCCTCCTCCAAGAATTGGTCGGGCAGGAAGGGGCGTGGCCGCCTGACTAGCAGCCCCTCCTCCTCCAAGACTTAGTCTGGCAGGAAGGGGCGTGGCCCCCTGACTAGCAGCCCCTCCTCCTCCTCCTCCAAGACTTAGTCTGGCAAGAAGGGGCGTGGCCGCCTGACTAGCAGCCCCTCCTCCTGCAAGACTTGGTGTGGCAGGAAGGGGCGTGGCCGCCTGACTAGCAGCCCCTCCTCCTGCAAGACTTGGTGTGGCAGGAAGGGGCGTGGCCCCCTGACTATCAGCCCCCCCCAGCTCCAACAGCATCACTTGGAGATGGCTCTGCAGTGGATCTACATCCTCACACTGCTCTTCTTGGACCACAGTAAGTTCTTTCAGCAGTTCTTCCACATCCGTGCCCTCAGTGACAAATCTGCTGGTCCTCCTTCAGAATCCACCGAGGCGGCCACCCACACCCTGAAAGAAGGGCAGAGTTTTGCCATCGAGTGCGTGCCCTCCGAGACGGGCAGCATGGTGGTCTGGTTCCGGGTGCTGGACAGGTCGGGCATGGACTTCATCGCATCTTTCTCCAACCAGGGCATGATGAAGGCCAAGGGCGCCTCGTACTCCAGGACCTTCGCAGGTGAAAAAGTGGTCAACAACATCCTGACCTTGGCTTCCTTCAGCAGAGAAGGTGACAGCGGACTTTACAGCTGCGCCTCCCTCAAGAGCAACACACTCATGTTTGGTGCCGTCACGCGACTGCTGCCAGGTGAGTTGAGCAACACACTCATGTTTGGTGCCGTCACGCGACTGCTGCCAGGTGAGTTGAGCAACACACTCATGTTTGGTGCCGTCACGCGACTGCTGCCAGGTGAGTTGAGCAACACACTCATGTTTGGTGCCGTCACGCGACTGCTGCCAGGTGAGTTGAGCAACACACTCATGTTTGGTGCCGTCACGCGACTGCTGCCAGGTGAGTTGAGCAACACACTCATGTTTGGTGCCGTCACGCGACTGCTGCCAGGTGAGTTGAGCAACACACTCATGTTTGGTGCCGTCACGCGACTGCTGCCAGGTGAGTTGGGCAACACACTCATGTTTGGTGCCGTCACGCGACTGCTGCCAGGTGAGTTGAGCAACACACTCATGTTTGGTGCCGTCACGCGACTGCTGCCAGGTGAGTTGGGCAACACACTCATGTTTGGTGCCGTCACGCGACTGCTGCCAGGTGAGTTGAGCAACACACTCATGTTTGGTGCCGTCACGCGACTGCTGCCAGGTGAGTTGAGCAACACACTCATGTTTGGTGCCGTCACGCGACTGCTGCCAGGTGAGTTGAGCAACACACTCATGTTTGGTGCCGTCACGCGACTGCTGCCAGGTGAGTTGAGCAACACACTCATGTTTGGTGCCGTCACGCGACTGCTGCCAGGTGAGTTGAGCAACACACTCATGTTTGGTGCCGTCACGCGACTGCTGCCAGGTGAGTTGAGCAACACACTCATGTTTGGTGCCGTCACGCGACTGCTGCCAGGTGAGTTGAGCAACACACTCATGTTTGGTGCCGTCACGCGACTGCTGCCAGGTGAGTTGGGCAACACACTCATGTTTGGTGCCGTCACGCGACTGCTGCCAGGTGAGTTGAGCAACACACTCATGTTTGGTGCCGTCACGCGACTGCTGCCAGGTGAGTTGAGCAACACACTCATGTTTGGTGCCGTCACGCGACTGCTGCCAGGTGAGTTGAGCAACACACTCATGTTTGGTGCCGTCACGCGACTGCTGCCAGGTGAGTTGAGCAACACACTCATGTTTGGTGCCGTCACGCGACTGCTGCCAGGTGAGTTGAGCAACACACTCATGTTTGGTGCCGTCACGCGACTGCTGCCAGGTGAGTTGAGCAACACACTCATGTTTGGTGCCGTCACGCGACTGCTGCCAGGTGAGTTGGGCAACACACTCATGTTTGGTGCCGTCACGCGACTGCTGCCAGGTGAGTTGAGCAACACACTCATGTTTGGTGCCGTCACGCGACTGCTGCCAGGTGAGTTGAGCAACACACTCATGTTTGGTGCCGTCACGCGACTGCTGCCAGGTGAGTTGAGCAACACACTCATGTTTGGTGCCGTCACGCGACTGCTGCCAGGTGAGTTGGGCAACACACTCATGTTTGGTGCCGTCACGCGACTGCTGCCAGGTGAGTTGGGGGGAAAGGATTTGTTGGATCATATCTAACTTGGGCTTTTTTTCTGGAGAAAAACCAGAGGCCGCCTTAAAGGAAAGTCCTGCCCCCGCCCTCAAAGTCCATGGAGGCACCGCCACCACCGCCGCCTCGCCGTGTGTTTGCCAGACAATTACAAAGAAAGGTGAAACTTCCCCAAGTCCATCCATCCATTTTCTACCGCCGTCATGAAAATAATCCACACCTTTCTTTTTGTCAGACGACCTGCTTTGTAGTCCCGTTCTTCTCATTCCACTGGCGGGCAGCTGCCTCATTCTTCTTCTAATCATCCTCATCCTCATCCTCTACTGCAACCGTGAGTCCCTTCCACTACTTCACCTGGGGGGAAAACTTCCACTACTTCACCTGGGGGGCAAACTTCCACTACTTCACCTGGGGGGCAAACTTCCACTACTTCACCTGGGGGGCAAACTTCCACTACTTCACCTGGGGGGCAAACTTCCACTACTTCACCTGGGGGGCAAACTTCCACTACTTCACCTGGGGGTCAAACTTCCACTACTTCACCTGGGGGGCAAACTTCCACTACTTCACCTGGGGGTCAAACTTCCACTACTTCACCTGGGGGGCAAACTTCCACTACTTCACCTGGGGGGCAAACTTCCACTACTTCACCTGGGGGGCAAACTTCCACTACTTCACCTGGGGGGCAAACTTCTACTACTTCACCTGGGGGGCAAACTTCCACTACTTCACCTGGGGGGCAAACTTCCACTACTTCACCTGGGGGGCAAACTTCCACTACTTCACCTGGGGGGCAAACTTCTACTACTTCACCTGGGGGGCAAACTTCCACTACTTCACCTGGGGGGCAAACTTCCACTACTTCACCTGGGGGGCAAACTTCCACTACTTCACCTGGGGGGCAAACTTCTACTACTTCACCTGGGGGGCAAACTTCTACTACTTCACCTGTGGGTCAAACTTCCACTACTTCACCTGGGGGGCAAACTTCCACTACTTCACCTGGGGGGCAAACTTCCACTACTTCACCTGTGGGTCAAACTTCCACTACTTCACCTGTGGGGGAAACTTCCCGAGTCTAACTTGTGCTGGATGTGTTGTTGCAGAGGTGAGGACCCGCAGGTGCCCACATCATTACAAGAGGAGGTATGTCCTGCTAAGTCTTACTCCTCACACGTCAAATGGAACTAAACAGAGATATGTGTTCCATAATAAGTAGTTTAAAAAAAAAAAATCAAAGTATTGTGGGAATGTCGGAGGATAAAAGTTATAGTTGAATACAAAAGAAATAATCACATTCCTGAATATAAAGATGCCGATGAGACTGCAGATTCTGCCTCACTTTGCTAACGTGGCAGCAAAGAGGAAAAATGCCTTTCTTTCAATATGCATCATAACAAAAAGGGTAATATAAAAAAAAGGATCGATGTTGATAGTCCGACTCATACTGTCTGGTGTACACACATAATACTCACACATAATAAATACTCACACATAATACTCACACATAATACTCACACATAATACTCACACATAATAAATACTCACACATAATACTCACACATAATACTCACACATAATAAATACTCACACATAATACTCACACATAATACTCACACATAATAAATACTCACACATAATACTCACACATAATAAATACTCACACATAATACTCACACATAATAAATACTCACACATAATAAATACTCACACATAATAAATACTCACACATAATAAATACTCACACATAATACTCACACATAATACTCACACATAATAAATACTCACACATAATACTCACACATAATAAATACTCACACATAATAAATACTCACACATAATACTCACACATAATAAATACTCACACATAATAAATACTCACACATAATACTCACACATAATACTCACACATAATAAATACTCACACATAATAAATACTCACACATAATAAATATTGATTGGTATACACAAGCTAAGGAGATGATAATCAGTAAAAAAAAACTGCATTTAGTTGAAATAATAGTCATATATTGGATTATTGCAGTGGTTCTCAACCTTTTTTCAGTGATGTACCCCCTCTGAACATTTTTTTTAATTCAAGTACCCCCTAATCACAGCAAAGCATTTTTGGTTGAAAAAAAGAGATAAAGAAGTAAAATACAGCACTATGTCATCACTTTCTGATTTATTAAATTGTATAACAGTGCAAAATATTCCTAATTTTTAGTGGTCTTTCTTCAACTATTTGGAAAAAAAGATATAAAAATAAGTAAAAACTTGTTGAAAAATAAAGAAGTGATTGAATGGTAAATGCAGATTTCTCCACATAGAAGTAATCATCAACTTAAAG
The DNA here is from genome assembly GCF_033978795.1 of Nerophis ophidion. Taxonomy (NCBI): domain Eukaryota; kingdom Metazoa; phylum Chordata; class Actinopteri; order Syngnathiformes; family Syngnathidae; genus Nerophis; species Nerophis ophidion. The sequence continues at coordinate 22,289,671 of NC_084626.1, forward strand.
TGCCCTCTTTGGGGATTGTAATAGAGATCCATCTGGATTCATCAACTTACTTCTAAACATTTCTTCACAAAAATAGAAATCTTTAACATCAATATTTATGAAACATGTCCACAAAAAATCTAGCTGTCAACACTGAATATTGCATTGTTGCATTTCTTTTCACACTTTAGCTACAATATGACTTCTTTCATCTTGGTGGTAAATATTGAACACAAAGTGTTGTCAAGTTGCTGTCACAAGGTTTTTATTAGATGTTGTATAAATGTGTAATGATTATGTCAATGAGGGATTTGTAATCACTGCTATGTTGGAATGATTATTAATATTGATACTGTTGTTGATATCGTTCAGTTTTGTTTGAGCGCGTTTGTATAGTTTTGTGTCATGTTTGTGTCTCCTCTCAATTGTTATTCTCAATGTTGCTGGGCCAGGTTTTGCTATTTTGTTGGATTGAATAATAAATAAATAAAAATAGAATAAAAGCTATGATTAATGAACAGAATATTATTTCTGAATAAAATAGGTTTTGCTTCTGGTGTCATTCAGGCCGCAGAAGACGGCAGCTGGAAAAAAGCAAGACGCGCGGCAGACTTGATCGTCGGGTGAACTTCTTCCTACTAAATGATGTCAAGCAGACAGCTTTTCTGCAAATGTGCGTCGACATTTTGTTTGTCTTTTTGAAAAAATTGTTCATTTGAAAAACCCAATCTGTATTTATCAGGAGTGTTCAAACATTTCCACTTAAATAGAATTGATGCATATTGTTTTCAATGTGAGTAGTATTTCTGTCACACATTTCTTTGTTTTGTATTTGCATTGTGCCTTTAGTTGAGTGGCCTCTCAGTTTCTTTGGGACATGCAAACCAAACAATGCAAGCTCTTGTTTCCTTACAGCACCTCCCAAAAGGAGTAGAAAGAAGCTGAGTTGATTTATTTTGACCCTTTTTCATACCGTAGCAATTTTATCCCATGTCCTTGTTCTCTGTAATGGAACAGTTAATAAATAATATGCCATAGTTAGTAAACAAATATTAAATATATAAATAATCTATCTCCAAAAAAAAAAAAAGATGTTGATCATAATATTTGTGAAGACTTGTAGTTTGAACACGCTCTTTAAGTGAATTATATTTCATTTCTGTGCTTAATCCGGTCCATCATTTCATTCACATACGGATATGCTCAATGTTTTAAGTGTTGGACGTGCATACAAATGTTTGAAATGACATCTTCCTCAAAGGTTATACTTCTACTCTTTTGTTGAGAAGAATTGTTGTAGTTCCGGCCCGCGAGTGAATCATTTTTGGCCCCCAGGGACCCCATCACGTCATAAAAATGGGGTCCCAAAGTAAATTTCTGGGGTCCACTTTTTTGTAAGCATTTTTGTCTACATTATGTTGTGATAACTCACATTCTATGTTGTGTTTTGGAAAAAGGTTGTCAAAAACCTTACTTCATTCAAAAAGAAAAGCAATTATTTATGCAAATGTGAACATGGTTTTCACTTCTAAACATTCATTGACTTTCTTCATGGATCTAAACTTGACCTCTGCCGCTAGTTTTTTCTTTATTTTTATTGTAATGTTTTCAGAACGTGTTTGTTCTATTTGTGGCCAAAGTAAGACAAATAAAACAATCTAAAGTTGTCTTGATTTGTTGACTTTTAATGGCAGGATTGTAACCGTGTGTGCAGATGTTCCTCCGCTAAAAGGACTCGGACATCCCTCTGCTAAAGGTTTCAAGTGTTGGACGTGCATACATCTTTTAAGTCACATTTTCCTCTAAGGTTATATTTCTCCTCTTCTTGAGAATAAATAATGTACATTCCTGGCTTTGTACATCATTTTAGTTGTTTGTAAATGCACTAAATAGTTGAATTTCAATGAATAAAGTGTTTGTATGTTCTCTATATCTATGTATTATTCTGATTCAGGGATGTCAAACTCAAAGCTCGGGGGCCAGCTCTGAGCCGCCACATCATTTAATGTGGCCTGCAAATAATGTGTGTCAATAAAGTACTGTCTCTCTTCTTACTAAATGTATTTGTTCAGAAACAAATGACATTACATACATTTTAAACTTTAATATTACCCCCAAAAATATATTATCATACTTTCCAAGCATTTTGTTAAAATACTTAAATTTCTGCTTGACTTATAGTTTCACAACAAGTTATCCATCAAATTGTCGAATGTAAAAATGACTATACATTTTACTGTAAAATTTGCAATGTTTAAAAAAACTGTAGCACTGTTGTTTTTACGGGAAATTGTGTGGACTGAGCTGCCAGTGTTATATTACTGTAAGATCTATGGTTGTTATTTTTACTGTTTACAGTAAAACAGTATCAGTTTTTTTAAGGGTAAAAAATAGGCAGCTCAGTTGCCAGAATAAAACAAAAACCACGGTAAAGTGTTTCCATTTACCATATGTTGCAAATACCACTCTACATTCTATGGTCAAATTCTGGGAATTGAGTTGCTGTTTTTTACTGTAAAAAATACAGATTTTTTTTTTACTGTGTACATAGAAAATAGAAATAGTGATGAAATGCATGGGCAACTTCTTTGGAACAGCAAGCGGCCCTCCGAGGGCAGCCTCAACTACAACGAGGCCCTCAATGTCAACCACTTTGACAACCCTGAACTACTTGATCTTTTTTCTAACACTTTGTAGTTATTTCTCCATATTTTTACACAATAACTCAACACAATTGCTCTGATAGCCACAAACCTACATAATTAGTACTGAATGTTTACATTTATATGAGACTTTTTGACTGCTGTTTGATGGCTGTCAAAATAAATTGTTCATTTCGCATCCTTCTTTTTTGTGGTCCAAGCAATATTCTTGCTAAAATTGAGCGATATGATATTCAAGTTGAGACATCACTACGTCAAATCAAAGAAAGCTCAAATCCAACGCGATATATTTGTCTTTATTTATATGTCACTTTGGTCATTGAACACATCAAACCCGCTCATTTTGTGTCCCCACCGTCAGTCTTTCAGGATCTTGGCTAAATGATAGAAACACCTTCAATAGTTTTAGCAAAAGAAAAAGGAAGAAAAAAAAAAGAAGTTGTTTGTAAGCCCCCACATTCCACATCGACAGGAAGCGGGTTGTTACACCTTTTTTTGCAGCGTGAAAAACCTGCACCAAGTCTCAAGTTTGTGTTGCTGCACACACACACACGCACACACACACACACACACACACAACTTTAAAAAAAGTGTTCCCCGCAGTATTTAGTCTTTCTCCACATAATTCCTACTGGACTGATTTTCAGGCACAAAGGTGGAGGCAGGTCTACTTGTCATGACTTTTATTTCAATGAGTATTAGTAAAATATAGCTCCCAGCTCCTGATGCACAGCCACACACAGCTTAGAAGGGAGGGATAATAACGTATTTGTCTTTCCATACAAAAAAAGCCCTTTGGAAGTCATACAGTGTTTCCTAACACAGCGTAAAATATTTTTTTGTTTTTGTTTTTTTACAGTTTGACGTAAACAACACGTCGGTTTACAAAGTGCAATTGAACTTTTTACAAAAATATATAGCAAAGACCCTCCCTGGTGACGGATATTTGTTTTGTAAATGTTTGCGTGAAAAGGGTCAGAGAGCGAGACTGTACACTCGTGTATTAACGGGAGGTCAGCATTGCACAACATCCTCATGATACTGTACACTCGTGTATTAACGGGAGGTCAGCATTGCACAACATCCTCATGATACTGTACACTCCTGCGAGCACAAGTGTCGAGTGTAGCGCTGGAAATGTACTGAAAAAAAACCCAACATGACGGACAAAACCTGTCTTCTCTCAGTTCTCTCCACACGTTTAACTGATTTGAACTCATTTTGTCTGCTGCATGTTCCCGCCAACAGAAAGTGACGAATCGGCCACTTTTAAGTGAAAGCAAGCAAGAACGCTGTTGACTGATGTGTGTGTGTGTGTGTGTGTGTGTTGAACCAATGTACATCCTTAATGCTAGCTAAAAGTAGAAAGTCCTCACTGCGTGGTCAGACTGCATGACAACCTGCAACACAAAGATGCGTTCACAACTTAGTGGAATGTTCACCTGCTGGTGTAATAATCCCGACTGGTCTGTCGCTACATTTACAGCAGCTGCACATGACACAAAGCTTCCTACTTGTTTCCAATCACACTGTTTGCATGATACATGCTTCACTGATGACAGGGTTGGGCCAGCACCCTTTTGTCCTACTGATTTCAGCAGCCCTTGAACTCACCATAGTTTGTTTACATGTACAACTTTCTCCGACGCTGCCACAGAAAGACGTGTTCTATGCCACTCCTTCTTTGTCTCATTTTGTCCAGCAAACATTTCATACTGTGCATGAATGCACAAAGGTGAGCTTTGTTGATGTTATTGACTTGTTGGAGTGCTAATCAGACATATTTGGTCAGTGCATGACTGCAAGCTACTCAATGCTAACATGCCATTTAGGCTAGCTGCATGTACATATTGCATCATTACGCCTCATTTGTAGCTATAATGAAGCTCATTTCACTTCCTTGACTTACGTCTTCTGTATTTGCATGTCTCATGACACATTATCTGTATGTAATATTGCTTGCATGTCTGATAGTTGTTAGTGTGCCATGTTGTTCCAGACCACAGCAAACATTACCTAGCTTGCCAAAAATTGTAATAATCTGTTAGAATAAGACAGCCTGCAGTTTCCTTTAACTTGGACACACCTGTACACCTTTGGCCATCCTAAGACAGTCATTTTCAGGAGTTATCTCACCTTCCGAGTAGCCTCTGATTTACTAATGTTTTCTAATGTTGTAATAATGTGTAGAATAAATAATAATTTCAACATTTCTGTCAACAAAGATTTGCTTCAGCCTGCGACACAATCATTTTGATAGTAGGCTATTATAGCTAATATAGACACTTATGTCTTAAATACAGCCTTTCATTTTTTTGCAGCTCTAAACAGATTAGTTTTTCGTATTTTTGGTCCATTATGGCTCTTTGCACGTTTTGGGTTGCCTACCCCCGGTTTAGGATGTTGTTCAGTTTTTTTTTGTTTTTTTTTTACCAAGTTTTGAACAAATAAGTAACGTGCATTCAAGTAAAGTGCTTTGAGTACCTTGAAGGTAGAAAAGCGCTATACAAATATAACCCATAAAACATTTGAATCATTAACTATGATTAGTACAATTTAAAATGTATAATTATACTGACTGCAAAAATTAAGAACTTGACAGCACAACTTTAAATATACTGTATATAATTATGTAATTTTGCTAAATGTTTAACTCAATTTTTCTTTTTGTTTACAAAATAATGTATCAAAATGGCCATGCTTTGATTTTTTTTAGCATGCGGCCCTTGTGCACAAACTAAAGTGAAATCCAAATGGATAAAATAAGATAAGTTATCAGTATCGGTCTTGAGAAGCAGGAAGTTATCTGTATTGATATTGACTTGAAAAAATAAATATTGTGCACACCTAATTGGAACACTTGCGAGTGTCTCAACTGCAGCCTTACACATGAATATCAATAAAGTAGAGTGAGTCAAATACTACTCTTACTGTAGAATAATCCAGTATAGAAAATAAACTATAAAGTGTGTCAAATCAAACATATTGTTGGTAAGAAAAAGTGTTGGTAAAAGTCACATTTTCACTTTAAAAGGTGCGAGTTACACTTTTTTAGTGTGAGCATTCCTTTCCTTATCTGAAATAAAAGATGGAAGACACAAACCTGACAGGGAGCTTTAGCTCTTTCTTGTTGGCACTACGTCGGAGCTCTTCTGGGGAGACAGCAGGTCGGATGCAGAAAGCTCCTTCTACAAAAAACAAAAAAGGAAGTTAATTAACGATCCAGCTTAAGGGGGAAATGCACTTTTTGGGAATTTTGCCTGTCATTCACAATCATCATGAGACACAAGAAGACATGTTTTTTTCTTCATTTGGATTTTAAAGATTCATCCATCCATCCGTTTTCTACCGCTTGTACCGTTTGGGGTCACGGGGGTTGCTGGAGAATATCTCAGCTTATTAAAAAAAAAAACCTCAAAACCCTTTATCAACATTTTATGTACACACTGCAAGTATGGATAAAATGTAGTAAGAGTCACATTCATAACAATATGTCATATCTACAATATACACACTGCAAGTATGTATATATATATATTGATATATAATGTAGTAACTTACACCTTCATAACAATATGTCATATATACAATGTACACACTGTAAGTATATATATTATATATATATATACATAAATATATTTATATGTAGTACATATGTACATATATTGTAAAATATGTAATATTGTACATATTGTTATGAAGGTGTCTGTTACTAAATTATATATATACTTGCAGTGTGTATATTGTACATATTACATATTGTTATGAAGGTGTCTGTGTATAATGTAAGACACCTTCATAACAATACAATACACACTGCGAGTATATATATATATATATGTATATATATATATATATATATATATATATATATATATATATATATATATATATATATATATATATATATATATATATATATATATATATATATAAAAATGTAGTAACAGACACCTTCATAACAATATGTAATATGTACAATATACACACTGCAAGTGTATATATATATATATATATATATATATATATATATATATATATATATATATATATATATCATGTAGCAACAAAGAACAAGCAATTTGTACATGTTAAAAGTAAAAAACCAAACCTTTTGTCTTCCGGTCTTTCATAATAATTGTGAGCTATAGGCAAAATTCCCCCAAAAGTGCAGCTCCCCTTTAAGACAAGTGTACATGCAATAGTGAAACAGGCTGCGTACAGTAGCATGCACACTTTTGTTAGACCTAATATAGCAGCAACGCCATGAATGTTGTGCACGTTATGCTCCCCGTGCGGCAGGCTTTTTGCTTACTTTAGGCTTTGACTTGGACTTGCTCTTGCTCTGTAACAAAGTGGACACCTAAGTTAGGCTCTGCAACCTCGCCTTCCTAGTTAGGACTGGGTGGAACAACCTCCAGGGGGCGCACACGTAACATATGTGGTATAGTAAGGTGGAGCCTATCCCAGCTGCATTGGGGTAGAAGGCGGGGTACACCCTGGACGAGTGGCTACCTCATCACAGGGCCAACACAGACAGACAGACAACATTCACAGACTAGGGACCATTTAGTGTTGCCAATCAACATATCCCCAGGTGCATGTCTTTGGAGGTGGGAGGAAATGTTTACATATCACTTCATATAAAAAATGCATGCCTCCAATTTCTTTCAATTGTGAGCCCTATTGGAACATTTGTGCTGAATTATTTTCTACAGTATTTATGTAATAAATACTGATAGGACATGAGTTGTTGTGGTAATGCCAGTTACTTCATCTCCTGTTAAATGAGGTCCTACCTTCAGGGGCTGTGAATCCAGCACAGGAGGTGTCAGCTTGGTTGAAGCAGCAGCAGGTGGAGGAGTCGTAAAATCACTGGACAGCAAATCCAAGGCTGTCTTATCGTCCATAGACTTCAAAAATACAAGAAACCTGAACTTCAGCATGCAGATTTGTTGATCACAGAATCATCATCACTATCATCGGTGTGTGAAGGACTCACCTTCTTGGGTTTGGCAGCTTCGTTCGCCTTAGCTTCGGCCATTTTCTTAAAAAGAAAACAAGATTGTCTTATAGACAGTGTGAACGATTGAGTTTAAAACAAAGCACTGTATTTCAGGAGGTGTTTCTTTACTCATCTGCAGAGAGTACAGGAGGGTTTAAAGCCAAGCAGCTTTCTTGTTTCTATTAGCTAAAAATGCTCCACACAGCATTCAGAAACAGCAGCTATAGTACACTTCAGCTTTACAGATGCAGTTTGTTTTGTCAAATACTTCTACTGCACAGCTGTCAAACTCCAATCTGCAAATAATATGCCTCAATAAAATGCTTCATCGTTTCTTACTAAATGCTTTCTTCTTTCCCTTTCCACATCAAAAATCACATACTGCATGCAACTGCAACTCTTTTCAAATTAAATATTAAAATCAAAATATTTTGTTATCATGTGTTCCAAAAATATGTTTTGTTTAAAGAAATGAATGAAAAACAAATGATCAATTATCAAATTATAGACTGAAATATTGACAATAGATTTTACAGTTTAATTCCAGCGACTGAATTTTTTTTTTACCGTAAAATCAACTTTGTTACTGTTTTTTTCCATATACAGTAAGACACTAAAGCAGTGGTTCTCAACCTTTTTTCAGTCATGTACCCCCTCTGAACATTTTTTTAATTCAAGTACCCCCTAATCACAGCAAAGCATTTTTGGTTGAAAAAAAGAGATAAAGAAGTAAAATACAGCACTATGTCATCACTTTCTGATTTATTAAATTGTATAACAGTGCAAAATATTGCTCATTTGTAGTGGTCTTTCTTCAACTATTTGGAAAAAAGATATAAAAATAAGTAAAAAGTTGTGTAAAAATAAAGAAGTGATTGAATGGTAAATGCAGATTTCTCCACATAGAAGTAATCATCAACTTAAAGTGTCCTCTTTGGGGATTGTAATAGAGATCCATCTGGATTCATCAACTTACTTCTAAACATTTCTTCACACAAAAAGAAATATTTAACATCAATATTTATGACAGTGGTTCCCAAATGTTGGTACTTGAAGGTATGCCAAGGGGTATGTGAGATTTTTAAAAAATATGCTAAAAATAGCAACAATTCAAAAATCCTTTATAAATATATTTATTGAATAATACTTCAACAAAATATGAATGTAAGTTCATAAAGTGTGAAAAGAAATAAAACCATGCAATATTCAGTGTTGACAGCTAGATTTTTGGTGGACATGTTCCATAAATATTGATGTTAAAGATGTCTTTTTTTGTGAAGAAATGTTTAGAAGTAAGTTGATGAATCCAGATGGATCTCTATTACAATCCCCAAAGAGGGCACTTTAAGTTGATGATTACTTCTATGTGGAGAAATCTGCATTTACCATTCAATCACTTCTTTATTTTTACACAAGTTTTTAGGTATTTTAATATCTTTTTTTCCAAATATTTCAAGAAAGACCACTACAAATGAGCAATATTTTGCACTGTTATACAATTTAATAAATCAGAAACTGATGACATAGTGCTGTATTTTACTTCTTTATCTCTTTTTTGCAACCAAAAATGCTTTGCTCTGATTAGGGGGTACTTGAATTAAAAACATGTTCACAGGGGGTACATCACTGAAAAAAGGTTGAGAACCACTGATTTATGGAACATGTCCACAAAAAAATCTAGCTGTCAACACTGAATATTGCATTGTTGCATTTCTTTTCACACTTCATGAACTTACATTCATATTTTGTTGAAGTATTATTCAATAAATATATTTATAAAGGATTTTTGAATTGTTGCTATTTTTTAGAATATTTAAAAAAAATCTCACGTACCCCTTGGCATACCTTCAAGTACCCCCAGGGGTACGCGTACCCCCATCTGAGAACCACTGCACTAACACATTAAAAAACAAACAGAAAAAAACATTGAAACAACAAGATTTGCATCTCTGTTGTGATTTTGTTTCTCCACTCCATTCATTCACTTTTTTTACATGCTGTAAAAAAACAACAATGCTTTTACTGTAGAATTCTAGTGATTGAGCTGCCAGTTTTTAAAGTAAAATTGAAATATAAAAAAATATATATATAATTAATGTATTCATGTATATTCCTGTATTACTCATTGTTAAAAGTGGCCCCTTGAGGACAACCGTAAGTGGGATGTGGCCCTCAGTTGGCCAACCCTGCTATGTTGGCACCAGTGATACAAGGGTCCTTACAGCCACCTAGTGGCAGCAGCAAATTCCAGGGGACGAGTCATTCATTCAAGCACCTATCACATTGGCCACTATTTGAGTAAATATGTTTCCCTGCATTGATACTTGAAGGCAAACCCGATGGTGTAAATAATAAAATAGTCTTTTCACCTTGAGATCCTCCTCTGTGGGTCTGTACTCTGGGGGGAGGGAGTCGTCTCTCTCTCCCATCTTAATGAGTCTCTCTTCAACAGCCTTCTTTTCCTGCAACCCAAACAAACAACGCTCACTATTTGCTCCACACTTGAACAACATTACAGAGAGTGATAAAATGTAGAAAATGCAGATCTGATCCAGAAATGTAAGAATCTTGACTTTTGAATGTTATTGTATATGTCTGTCAATACTTTAGTCATGGATTTCACAAGAGTGTTTTTCTCCGGTGCAACCTACGTCTACAATGTCTTTGGCAGCAACGGGGGCTGGCTGAGGGACGGGGGTGACACCTATCAGAGTATCTGACAGTGCATCCAGGGCGTTGTCGGCTCCAGAGGACAGCTGTGGACGCAACAAAGCACAAACAAACAGTTATTATTTGGGTTGTGTTGCGAGTCAACATATTTTGATATAAAGTCAACACCAGCTCTTAGAGCCATTTCAGACATAATTACAATTTTTTTATGTGCACATATCAGGCTTTGTTTAAAGTACCGTATTTTTCAGACTAAAAGGTGCACTTAAAATCCTTTCGGTTTTTTCAAAACTCGACAGTGCGCCTTATAACCAGGTGCGCCTAATGTAGGGAACAATTTTGGTTGTGCTTTAGCGACCTCAAAGCTATTTTATTTGGTACATGGTGAAATAATAAGTGTGACCAGTAGATGGCAGTCACACATAAGAGCTAGTGTAGACTGCAATATGACTCGAGTAAACAACACCAACATGTTAAATGTTCCTCTGAAAATCGAGAATATTACACACAGCACTGAAAAATCTATCAAAATGTTTAAGTAGGACTTTGGTAAGCCATGAAGCCGCACCGCTTGCTGGATTGTACTGTGCTTCAACATAGGAGTATTATTATGCTGTGTCTATAAGGTAAGACATATTATCTGCTGTTTTGTATGCAACATTTTCACCAAAGAACCACCATTACATGTTATGTAGACCACAAGGAAATGATTTTCAATTTAAAGTAGTTTTTTTTTAATAATAAGACCCCTTTAACGTGGCCAATAATCTGGTGCGTCTCTTGTCTAAAAAAACAAAACAAAAAAACCAGACTAGACCTGCTCATCGGCAGTGCGCCCTATGCTCTGGCAAATACGGTAAATTTAATTATACGTTAATAGCTTGAATGACTGTATATTTGGTATTTTGCTATATTATTGGTATATAGTTTAAAGTAGTGTCTTTCACTTCCTATCAATGTAGTTGTGCTCCATTAGTTTGCTGTGTTTAGACCGGGTGTGGTAAAGTGCCAGTAACTGTCGTAAATTGCCTGCAATTGCTGTAAATGTGACAATGTTTTGTTTTGAAAGGCCGAACAGCTTTTTTGACCATGTTAAACGTATGTAAATTTGACTAAAGACGTTCTAGCACCTCAATGACGGGTTTGTGCTAACATCATCTGTATTATGTTTTGCTATCCTTGTTAGCGTTTGTCAGGAAGAAAAGTGAAAATAAACCCTGTTATTTTTTTAATACTTTGGATCGGCGTCAGTCTGCTATTGTGGGACGCAGGGACAGCTGATCAAAAGAAAACCAGGCATCAGAAACTTTAGGCACTGCCGAGGAAACGACAAAGGAAGGTTGGTTGCCGTTAACACCAGCTTTTAGCAGTACCGTATTTTTCGGAGTATAAGTCGCTCCGGAGTATAAGTCGCAGCTGCTGAAAATGCATAATAAAGAAGGGAAAAAACATATATAAGTCGCACTGGAGTATAAGTGCATTTTTGGGGGACATTTATTTGATAAAACCCAACACCAAAAATAGACATTTGAAAGGCAATTTAGAATAAATAAAGAATCGTGAACAACAGGCTGAATAAGTGTAGGTTACATGAGGCATAAATAAGCAACTGCTATGTTAACCTAACATATTATGGTAAGAGTCATTCAAATAACTATAACATATAGAACATGCTATACCTTTACCAAACTATCTCTCACTCCTAAGCCATAAATGCCATGAAATCTTATACGTCTAGTCTCTTACGTGAATGAGCTAAGTAATATTCTTTCATACTTTACGGTAATGTGTTAATAATTTCACACATAAGTCGCTCCTGAGTATAAGTCGCACCCCTGGCCAAACTATGAAAAAAAACTGCAATTTATAGTCCGAAAAATACGGTATTTTACTATCGAAGACTGTACGCTTAATTCTGGAAAAAATATCTAGTCTTTCCCAAATATTTACTTTTATTGGTCAAAGCCTGTCAGGAATGCAGTTGTAGCGTGTCCGTTTCTAATCAAATACAAGCGGTCCGTCATGAAAGTAAGTGAGAGTGGAGATATGCTAGCACTAACCCAGGGAGTGGCTTTACGTGTCCACAAAACATTTATCACTTCCATGTAAGTGCTAAGGAAACACTGATTAGAGTCACTTTTCTGTTATTTGGCAACACTTTGCCTTTCTGTTGAAATAAGCAAACTAGTGGTTTTCAAAAGGCGGCCAATTTGTGGAACACGGCTCTTTTTTATGGACACATTGTAGAAATAATGAACAAAACAGGAAAACATTCTTCAACTTCAAGAGGTAGTCCCTGAAATGGTTTTCACTTCAGAAGTGTGCTTGAAGCTCATGGAGAGAATGCCAAGAGTGTGCACAACAGCAATCAGAGCAAAGGGGGGCTATTTTGAAGAAAGTAGAATACAAAACATGTTTTCAGTTATTTCATCTTTTTTTGTGAAGTACATAACTCCACATGTGTTCATTCATAGTTTTGATGTGACAATCTACAATGTAAATAGTCATGGAAATAAAGAAAAGTCACTGAATGAGGAGGTGTGTCCAAACTTTTGGCCTCACTGTATTTTTTGTATTTTTATGAGCCTACTTAATTACAAATGACATGTCACGCCACCATCATTGTGAAAGAATACTAAGAACAATATTGTTTGTTTTATACACTCTCTTTTAATGTAAAATAGCTGACCTTTGTTGTTATTTATGAGCATATGAAAAAGCATATTAATAAGGCCACAGTGCTTCTTGGCAGCTATTACTGCAATTTAAATTCTGAAAAAAAGACCAAAGTACAGTAATACTTAAAAATTTTTCATTTTTAAACCATTTTCAATAAAGTAGTGAATTTAAAAGTGCATGAGTTCAGTTTTTTTTAATTGTTGTATGGAATAAGTATCGAAAAGGTAAATTCACAAGTATCTGTATCGACTACTGAACTTCTGATATCATGACAAAGTACAGTACATCAGTAAAGGTTATAAAGAGTTTAGTTGTATTGTCGGTACCTGTTCTCCTGTTTCTGTGGGGAGACAAGCAGAAGATTTGACTGTGGGGGCAGCAGAGGACGAAACAAAGTCTCCTGCATCCAGAGCAAAGTCGGCAGAGGACTGGAGAGAAGACATGGACCAAAGATGTTGGCGTGATATCCATGCATCATAACATATAAGGATCCCAGGCACAACAGAGCACAGCTTACGTGTGCAGGGGCAGCCGAGGAAGAGACCACAGGAGCAGCAGACGAGGTCAAAAAGTCTCCAGATAGAATGTCCAGGGCATCATTGGTATTCAACTTGGGCTACAGGTGTGGATTAGGAGACAATTACAATCTAAGGATGTTCATAAATGTATCATGTCTGAGCAGAGTGTAAACCAACACAATGACCCTCTACAAACTTGGAAAATAATGCTGTACCAGTCTTACCTCAGGTTTAGGAGCAGGTAATTTCTTAAGCTCCTCCTCATTAAACCTGTACTCTGGAGGAATCGTGTTCTCATCTTCTCCTACAAGAACACCCTCCTCCTCTTTGTGTTTTTCCTCCTTTCAAAAGACACAACACATTCAAAGAGCACATAAGTCTAGACACTGGTCTCCATACAGTATACATGCAATGTGAATTGAATGTCTCTCTCTTACTGCGACAATGTCCTCAGGTCTGAGCTTGGGAGGTTCAGGTTTTGGTTCAGGTGCTGCCAAAGTGTCACCAAGAGCGCTGAGAGCATCCGTAGATATGAAGTAACTCTAAGGAGAGAGAGAAGTTCATGTTCGTTCTCATGATCATCTCAGAATCAGAAAAGATCATGTTACGTCATGATACTTTTTTCTAGCTTACCACATCTTTCTTTGCCGTTCCTTGTGGAGCTGACACCGGAGGAGAAGCAGATGCCTGCAAAAATACCACACAAAGTCCACCTGACTTAATAACTTGGCAACCAAACAAGCATTTGAACACACGTTGCTTTTACCTGTGGTGTCTTTTTGGTAGGAGGAAGAGGCGCATGGACTTTAGATGATTTAGTTGACGACAAAACATCCTGAGCGGACAAATTCTCAACTTTGGTCTGGAAGGACAACAGCCAACAGTATTCAGTGGGCATGGAATCCACTGGATTGATCATTCTAAATCACAGTTGTGCAAACTCTTTGACTTGAAATGCAAAATGTAAATGGTTGTACTTGTATAGCGCCTTTCTACCCCTTTTTTAAAGAACCCAAAACACTTTGACACTATCTCCACATTCACCCATTCACACACTGATGGCGGGAGCTGCCATGCAAGGCGCTAACCAGGTCCCATCAGGAGCAAGGGTGAAGTGTCTTGCTCAAGGACACAACGGACGTGACTAGGTTGGTAGAAGGCGGGGATTTAACCAGGAACCCTCAGATTGCTGGCACGGCCACTCTCCCAACTTCGCCACGTCGCCGTTGAGGGCCGGAATTGAGCTGAAAAAATTTGGCTTGGGACCGAAAGCCAATTGCATGTAAAGTAATATATAGGCCATATATATATATATATATATATATATATATGTGTATATACACACACACACACACACACACACAGTAGGTCAGGAAAAAATACATAAGTCCCCCCTCATCATTCACAACACAACTGATGGTTGTAACCCCACTGATAAAGAAAGACATTCCACTAATCAACCCTGATAAGGCACACTTGTGAAGTGAAAACCATTTCAGGTGAATACCTCTTGAAGCTCATGGAGAGAATGCCAAGAGTGTGCAAAGCAGTAATCAAAGCAAAAGGTGGCTTTTTTGAAGAAAAACCGTATAGTCTGTACATATATATATATATATATATATATATATATATATATATATATATATATATATATATGACAGAAAACTATCATTTGACTCGATGGTATAAAAAATAAACAAAAAATTGTCAGCCACGTTTCCATCAGTCTACCCCAGGGCAGCTCTGGCTACAAATGTAGCTTACCACCATCAACGCGGGAATGAATGACGACTTCTTAGTGTCATGCACTTTGAATCACTAGCAAAAAGCGCTATAATTTTAATTCATTACTATCATAAATTGATATTGTTGTACAACCAGTCTGTTTTGTTTGATTATAACTGAGATACATTTTTTTAAATTAATTTAGTGATCTGGAAATGTTTAAGTATCAGCATTGGTATGGCCAATATTGCCCTCAGACCGATACCAAAATATGTAGTATCACCCAAAAATGTAATAAATTAGTCAAACAAACTAATTATAAGTGCTTACCACAGAAGTGTAGATAAAAACATGCTCCAACAGAAAGTAAACAGGTATTTACAGTAAATTAGCAGGCACTGGTAGATTATTGGCACGTTTAGACCAAATAATACAATAACAAACAACACAATATGTAAATTAGGAGCATTTTTAACCCGCTTTGAAATGGTTCTATTATCATTTATATGCCAAATAATATATTGTAATGATATTGTTATAGAGCAGCTTTCTGTGATATGTCACAATATAGATTTTAGGCCACCCCTAGTTGTATCATATTTGAGTTAATAGTTTAATCCAAATTGATTGTATTGCTATATTGAACAATGAGTAAACAAATGGATTCATAAAACATTTTGTGTTGCATTATCTTCTGCAGCCTACCTGTACTGGGGCTGCTGAGGAGCTGGTGAAGTCTCCAGACAAAAGGTCCAAAGCCTCATTAGTATTCATTGTGGGCTGCATGAAGTACAACAATGTGTAATGAGAAGAAGTCCACCATGCCACTTCACATATGTCATGTTAATGTCAAGCTTTTAAAACGGGCAGTTGTACCACAGGTTTAGGAGCAGGTAACTTCTGAAGTTTGTCCTTGTTAAACCTGTACTCTGGAGGAATCGTGTCCTCATCTTCTCCCACAAGAACACCCTCCTCCTCTTTGTGTTTTTCCTCCTTTCATACAGAGAAAGACAGAAGATAAGGTCATCACAAGCTTGTAAGTGACCACTGGAAATGTGGTGATGGTCAGCGTCCTACAGAGACAATGTCCTCAGGTCTGAGTTTGGGAGGTTCCGGATTCAGTGCTGGTGCTGGTAGAGTGTCGCTGAGAGCACTGAGAGCATCCAGAGATATGGAACCACCCTGAAGAGAGAACACGAGATGGAGGATTCAGACCGATTGAAGCCCCCAAACTATGGACCCAGTACAATTAAATCCACAAGCATTCCAATATATTCCAAAGTCTAGCAGGAATACCATCACATCACATCATCAAAGTTCACCAACAAAAAAGCAAAGAGGCATTGCTAAGGCAGAGAGTCAAGCAGAAGGGAATTTTGAAATGAGCATTTGACAAAACAACTCTGACATCGCCAAGAAGTCAAGTCTGTAAAATCAGGTTTAATGGAGGACAGGAACTGGACAAATACTGAAGAGGACATCATCTGCACTACAAGGAAATAAAAGACAACTCATAAATACCTCAAGTCAACAACAAGAACAATAGTAACATAGATTATGACAGCTTCTACAATATTAAAGAGGACCTATGATCATTTCAATCAACATTTTAAAACACTTCTTTGTGGTTTAGATATGAATTGGATATGCTCTGATGTAAAATATGTCATATCATAAGCAGTTTTTGAGTATGTCTCAAAGCTGTCTGTTGTGTGCCAGATTGCAAATGAATCCACGTCTCACCCTCTTCAAATTTTTTGTGCCACTGCATGTCGCACGTCTGTATTATGCACATGCTAAAAATAGATTAAAATGAGAACATTTTCTTTCCTCGCTGCCTAAAACTGAGAGCTTTAATGCCTAAATACTGTATTATTTCAGACTATAAGGCACACTTAAAATCCTTTCATTTTCTCAAAAATTGACAGTGCTCCTTATAGCCCCGTGTGCCTAATGTACATATTAATACTGGTTGTTTTGACCAACCTCAAAGCATTTTCATTTGGTACTAGGTGTAATAGTAAGTGTGATCGGTAAATGGCAATCACACATAAAAAAATACCTGCGGACTGCAGGTCGTTGCCCCCTGTTGAATAAATGACGCTAGCGAAGCCCATTGAGAATATAAAACATTACACACGGCGCTCAAAAATCCCTCCAATTGTTTTAGTAGGACTTTGGTAAGCTACGAAGGTGCACCGCTTGATGGCTTGTCAGAGAATTTTGGCTACCGTAGTCAGACGTGTTGTGCTTCAAAATGCAGGTGTTATTATGGTTTGTGTATAAGGACCCTGAAAATGGCACCTTTGAGGAGACATTATCTGGTCTTTTGTTTTGCCCTACTATTCAAAACCAACTTTTCTTACCTATTGGTAACTGTTTTTGGGATCTAAATAAGTCCTGAAAATTTGCGTGCTTCCGCTATTGTAGTCAATAAGCGCCTTCTCTTTCTCTATCCTCTTGTTGTGGGGCATTCATCCTGCACTGTTGCCATTTCTAATATAAAGTAGTGTACAATTATAACTTATATCTGTCAATAGGCTCACTATGGAAGTGCTAAAATCTACCGGTACAACAAAGATGACGGAGAGAAGACGCTGCCTGAGTGGAGCCCCGTAAATAAGAGCGCCCACAATAGCGCTTCAGGAAGAGATCTATGCAACACTTTGACCAAAGACCACCATTACATGTTGTGTAAACCACAAAGAAGTCTTTTAAATGTAGAAAAAAATCCTAATACAACCACTTTCATGTGCCTTATAATCCGGTGCACCTTTTGTATATGAAAATAGACCTGCTCATCAGCAGTGCACCTAATAATCTGGTGCGTCCAAAAAATATGGTAAGTGATTCCACCTTGCGGTGATGTCACAACAAAGCCAGACTGCAAAACAGAGGCAGACAAAACTGTGTGGAAGCTGACGCCAAAATGCATTAAACCTTATGATTTGATACTTTAGCATTAACACGTGTAAGAACATTTGTAAGTCAGAAAAGACAAAATCCATCATAGGTCCCCTTTAAGTAATACATGGCATTCATTGACTATCGCCAACAAGTTATTACTTGTTCCTTTTCTTCCAACACCTTTCTTTCACAGGAAGTGAACATAGTGGAAACATGTAAAATATAGTGTGAAGTAAATATCAGTAAAAAACATGGATAAGTGGTAGGATTAAATATTAACTGTGCTTCTTCCTACCCATTTTCAGACATGATGAAAAGTGCAAATGTAACCACGTACAGTACAGGCCAACAGTTTGGACACACCTCCTCATTCAATGTGTTTTCTTTATTTCCATGACTATTTACATTGTAGATTGTCACATCCAAACTATGAATGAACACATGTGGAGTTATGTACTTCACAAAAAAAAGGTGAAATAACTGAAAACATGTTTCAAATTCTACTTTCTTCACCCTTTGCTCTGATTACTGCTTTGCACACTCTGTGCATTCTCTCCAAGTGAAAACCATTTCAGGTGACTACCTCTTGAAGCTCGTGGAGAGAATGCCAAGAGTGTGCAGAGCAGTAGTCAGAGCAAAGGGTGAAGAAAGTAGAATTTGAAACTTGTTTTCAGTTATTTCACCTTTTTTTGTTAAGTATATAAGTCCACATGTGTTCATTCATAGTTTTGATGTGACAATCTACAATGTAAATAGTCATGAAAATAAAGAAAACACATTGAATGAGGAGAAGGTGTGTCCAAACTGTTGGCCTGTACTGTACAGCAAATAGATCACAAAACATGAATCAAATCTCAGGAATATTAATGTTATGAAAAGGTGAAAATGCTGACCTGCGCAGGCTTGGGTGGTGCAGGGGGCGCGGACACAGTTTGAACAAATGAAGGGACTTCAGCTTTCTGCAAAAAGAGAAGGGAACAGACGTGTCTTAACCACCACTTGCAATATTTTGTCAGTTATTTGGAGATGTGGTGTGTACAATACCTGTGTAAGAGCAGCTGATGAGCTCACAAAGTCCCCAGACAGAATGTCGAGGGCGTCGCCTGTATTCATGGTGGGCTGGATGAGGACAGGAGAGACAACATACTGTATCCTTCATGTAACAAAACAGTCGTCGGGCCCTTATGTATTGCAGTCTTACCTCAGGTGGCAGGGAAGGCAGCTTTTTGAGTTCATCCTTATTAAATCTGTACTCTGGAGCAATGGAGTCCTCCCGCTCTCCCACTCGCACCGCTTCCTCCTCTTTGTGCTTCTTTTCCTTTTGTACAGTAAAGGAGCATGGAATCGGGTGTCAGCGTGGATACTTGGGAAGGTGAGACATTTAGATGTTTACCAACCGAGACAATGTCCTCAGGTCGTAGTTTGGGTTCAGGTTTTGGTTCTGGTGCTGCCAAAGTGTCACCAAGAGCACTGAGAGCATCCAGCGACATGGAACCGCCCTGAGGACAGAACAAGGGATGTGTTTTCGAATTACAACTGTTGTACAAACATTCCCAATGCAATGCCTGTGTTCCCTAGTAGGAAACAATAAGTCTTGCCAAAAGAGTACAACTATGAAAATAATAGAAAAGAGGCCACACACCTGATCTGTCTTGGGCACTGTGTCTAATCCAGCCTTCAGAGAGGAATTAGTGGAGGTTTTTTCCAGCTTGGTTTCTTTATCAGCAGGTGGAGGAATACATACAGCTTTCTACGTACGCCAAGACAAGGGACAACTTATTCATATCAGATGAATGCATGTTGTTATTTTCACTGCCCAAGAGCATAATTATATTGGGCAAAGTATTTCTAACATTCTCGATCACATAAATATTAGAACTCAAAACATGCAAAAAAGGCTAAAAGAAGGTAAGATTTCACAACATGTTTTGTTTTATTTATATCCAGGCTGCCCACACTTTCTGCAGGCGAGCTACTTTTCAATGTACCAAGTGGAGGGGATCTACCTCATTCATATGGATCATTTATATTCATTTACTTATGAAAGGGACATTTTGGTTAACAAGTTAAATGTGTTCAATAATACAAGCATGTTTCTTTCATGAGGACAAGAATATAAGTTGGTGTGATTGTGATGACTTGCATCGATTGGAATCAGACAGTAGTGATGACAACCTCTATTTTCAAATGGAGGAGAAAAAAAGTCCTCCTTTCTGTCCAATACCACATGAAAGTTTGTCCAGCTTCCATACTCCTTTTTATAAGCTTTATAAGAAACACATTGGCGGCAAACTCCATAGCTTGCTAGCTTGTGTGCTTGCACAGACTCTTATTTTGTTAGCGCAGCCAGGATGAAGCAGGCTTTTATTGTGACAACAGGAACTGTGCAGTCGAACTTTAGAGTTTTGACAACAGGTACGGTGTGAGAGTCTGTTGAAAAAGTGTCTCTGGCCTTTCTGTCTGTGTTTTTTTCTTAAGAATGATCTGGCAGTAGCCAGGTCATCTCACAAGACCCTCGGGTGCCGTGAATGTCAATCAAGTGATCAAAGTCACGCCTTGGTGAAGATTGATGATCCATCATTTTTAGCTCTATTTTTTGAATGCCTGGCTGGCGATGGACTGACACGCCCTCCACCATCCACCACTAGCTTGCTATCCACGTATTGGGCACCCCTGTTTTATGATTAAGGAAAGGCCTGAATTTTGAAAAATACCAAACTTTCTCCTTCATTTGTTTAGCAAATGGTTAGTGAAGTGCATTAAGGCCACCTAGGGCTGGGCCTAAAATGTATATTGCAGCCTCCTGCAATAAAGTTAAAGTACCAATGATTGTCACTGTGCGCGCGCACGCACGCACGCACGCACGCACGCACGCACGCACGCACGCACGCACGCACGCACGCACGCACGCACGCACGCACGCACGCACGCACGCACGCACGCACGCACGCACGCACGCACGCACGCACGCACGCACGCACGCACGCACGCACGCACGCACGCACACACGCACACACGCACACACACACACACACACACACACACACACACACACACACACACACACAGCTCGGTTGGTAGAGTGGACGTGTCAGCAACTTGAGGGTTGCAGGTTCAATTCCCGCTTGTGCCATCCTAGTCACTGCCGTTGTGTCCTTGGGCAAGACACGTTACCCACCTGCTCCCAGTGCCACCCACACTGGTTTAAATGTAACTTAGATATTGGGTGTCACTATGTAAAGCACTTTGAGTCACTTGAGAAAAGCGCTATATAAATATAATTCACTTCACACACACACACACACACACACACACACACACACACACACACACACACACACACACACACACACACACACACACACACACACACACACACACACACACACACACACACACACACTAAGTGTGGTGAAATGTGTCCTCTGCATTTGACCCATCCCCTTGATCACCCCCTGGGAGGTGAGGGGAGCAGTGGGCAGCAGCGGTGCCGCGCCCGGGAATCATTTATGGTGATTTAACCCCCAACTCCAACCTTTGATGCTGAGTGCCAAGCAGGGAGGTAATGGCTCCTATTTTTATAGTCTTTGGTATGACTCGGCCGGGGTTTGAACTCACAACCTACCCATCTCAGGGCAGACACTCTAACCACTAGGCCACTGAGTAGGATAACGATATATATCACAATATATTATTTGGTATGCAAATGATAATAGAACCATTTCAAAAAACAAGTTCAAAACAATTAAATAATTATCCTATTTGCTATATTATACAAAAATACCGTATTATGTGGGATAAATCATGCTACAGAATTAATTAGCATTAGCACACAAATACCCCCAAAATATATAAGGTTAAAAAATGTTTTCAAAACATATTACAGCAGTGTTGTTGTACCTTGAAAGGAGCAGTGGGAATTCCAGTTGCCAACGAGAAATTATCGACCTCCATCTTGGCTTTTTTATCAGCTGGAGGAGACGCGGCGACGTTCTGCAAACACCGGATCAAAGCAAGAGGAATGAATATGCAAGGCAGAATATTTCAAACAAGCATACTAGGGAATGTATGGTTGATCTACCTTTACAGGTGGTGCTGCAACATAAGGGGCAACAGACGAGACACTGGCATTCTGCAAGTAAGAAAAGTTCATGTACTCAACTGCTGCAAAAAGCTCAATGCACTAGGGCTGCACCATTTGGACTGAAAACCTAATTGCAATTTTTCCCTCCGGAATTGCCATTGGATTTGCTATTTTTATATTTTATACATAAAATGCCTGAAACTACAAAAATAAGTGAAGGAAGACCATGTTGCTTTTAGACAGTCAATCAACATATTTATTGCACCAAGGTGCCACACATTGAGACAATATGCAATCATTTACTTTAAAAATATTTGGCTTAATGCAGACAGACTAAGAGCTTTTGTCTACATCACTGACTCTCAAACTGCGGTGGCTCGCCAAATAATCACTTGATTGAAATACTGTGCTTTATTTTCATACATTCAAACTCTGTGCTACTATTCAAACTGTGAGCAATGTTACAGTGGCCAAATTTATCAAATATATTCTACCTTGTTTTAAAGAATACCTAGATCAAGGGTTGGCAAACCACAATGTTGAAAGAGGCATACTGGACCAAAAAAACAACAAAAAAAACTGTCTGGAGCCACAAAAAATTAAAAGCCTTATATAAGCGTTATGATGAAGGCAACACATAATATATGTGTCTATATTAGGCTACGGTCAAAATGACCATGTGTCGCAGGCTGAAGCAAATCTTCGTTGACAGAAATATTGAAATGTAATATTTACTCTTCACATCTTTACTACATTGGAAAATATTAGTAAAACAAAGGCTTCTCAGAGGATGAGATAACTCCTGCAAATGTCTGTCTTAGAATGGCCAAAGTTGTGTCCAAGTTAAAGGAAACGGCAGGCTGCCTTCTTTTAATAGATTTACGACAATCTTTGCAAGCTGGGTAATGTTTGCTGTGGTCTGGAACAACGCAGCACACAAACAACTATTAGAAATGCAGCCAATATGTCATGAATTGATTAACGTGGACCCCGACTTAAACAAGTTGAAAAACTTATTGGGTGTTACCATTTAGTGGTCAATTGTATGGAATATGTACTGAACTGTGCAATCTACTAATAAAAGTATCAATCAATCAATCAATCAATGAGACATGCAAATTTAAATTAAATAGATGGACGACATAAGTAAAGGAAATTAAATGAGCTGGAAAATAGGGCTGGGCAATATTGCCTTTTTTTAATACCGCGATATTTTTAGGCCATATCGCGATATACGATATATATTACGATATTTTGCCTTAGCCTTGAATGAACACTTGATGCATATAATGACAGCAGTATGATGATTATGTGTATACATTCAAACATTCTTCTTCATACTGCACTGATATATGCTACTTTTAAACTTTCATGCAGAGAAGGAAATCACAACTAAGTCAATTAACCAAAAGTGTATTTATTAAAGTTATTAGCAGGTGACTTTTCAAATGATGCTACATATTAGCAGAAATGCTACTTTTGGGAGCATTAAAGTTATCTATTCGTCATATTCCCGCTTGAAGCCGAACCACCGCCAGACGATGGACCTGCTGTTTTTATTGGGAATTATTCTTCCTTACGTATGTGACGTATGACATGACCGTAAGTGACGTATTTAAGAATGTGCGCCTGCTTGTCTGTGAGGAGACACAGGAAAGAGAGAGTAATGCCCGCAGTTGTGTGAGAACGTCTACTCGAATATTACGATATAGTCATTTTCGTGAGATCAACAGGCGGATCGGTGCGGCGTCTTCAGTAATGCGGACGTTGTACCGGTCCGTTGTGGTGAAGAAGGAGCTGAGCCGGAAGGCAAAGCTCTCAATTTACCGGTCGATCTACGTTCCCATCCTCACCTATGGTCATGAGCTTTGGGTCATGACCGAAAGGATAAGATCACGGGTACAAGCGGCCCAAATGAGTTTCCCTCTCCCTTAGAGATAGGGTGAGAAGCTCTGTCATCCGGGAGGAACTCAAAGTAAAGCCGCTGCTCCTCCACATGGAGAGGAGCCAGATGAGGTGGTTCGGGCATCTGGTCAGGATGCCACCCGAACGCCTCCCTAGGGAGGTGTTTAGGGCACGTCCAACCGGTAGGAGGCCACGGGGAAGACCCAGGACACGTTGGGAAGACTATGTCTCCCGGCTGGCCTGGGAACGCCTCGGGATCCCCCGGGAAGAGCTAGACGAAGTGGCTGGGGAGAGGGAAGTCTGGGTTTCCCTGCTTAGGCTGTTGCCCCCGCGACCCGACCTCGGATAAGCGGAAGATGATGGATGGATGGATGGCATTTTCTGTATTGCACAGAGACAAACCCGCGATATATATCGTATATCGATATATATCGCCCAGCCTTAACTGGAATATAGCTACAAATGAGGCATAATGATGCAATATGTACAGACAGCTAGCCTAAATAGCATGTTAGCATTGCTTAGCTTGCAGTCATGCACTGACCAAATATGTCTGATTAGCACTCCAGCAAGTCAATAACATCAACAGAGCTCACCTTTGTGCATTCACGCACAGCATAAAAAGTTTGGTAAACAAAATGAGACAAAGGAGTGGCATAAAAGACATCTTTCTGTGGCAGCATCGGAGAAAGTTGTACCTGTACACAGACTATGGTTAGTTCATCCATCCATCCATTTTCAACCGCTTTTACCTTCTGGGTCGCAGGGGGTGCTGGCGCCTATCTCAGCTGCATTTGGGTGGAAGGCGGCGTACACCCTGGACAAGTCGCCACCTCATCACAGGGCCAAAACAGATAGACAGACAACATTCACACTCACATTCACACACTAGGGACCATTTAGTGTTGCCAATCAACCTATCCCCTGGTGCATGTCTTTGGAGGTGGGAGGAGCCTATCCCCAGGTGCATGTCTTTGGAGGTGGGAGGAAGCCGGAGTAGAACCCACACAGTCACGGGGAGAACATGCAAACTCCGCACAGAAAGATCCCGAGCTCAGGAAGGACCGTGAAACTCTGAACAGTGAAGCATGTTTCATGTAAAGAGTGCGATTTCTAACAATTAAGAAGATTTGTGTCATGTTTGTCCTCCAACAGAAACCATATTGAAACAAAAAATTCGTATTTTACCTTATATTTTTCCATTTTCATACATTTTTGAAAAAGCTCCATGGAGCCGCTTGAAGCTTTAGAGCCGCGGGTTGCTGACCCCCGACCTAGGCCTACTACCCAAGTGTATTTAATGTTGGTCGTTATAGTGGTACTTGGAGAACCAGGTTTTTCCGAGGTGGTACTTGGTTAAAAAAATTTGAGAACCACTGGTCGACATCATGCTCATACGTGAAGAAATAACCGAAAAAAACTTATGCAATAAATAAGATGTAATGTAACCAATAAATAATAATAATGCAAGTAATCATTTAAAAGGATATAAACTTGTATTCCTCATTACTGTAGAACTGTTCACCATTGTGCTGCAATTGGAAGGTAAATAACTTTTGTTATAAAACAAAAAAAATTAATGAGCTCTCATTTCTGTAGACAAAAATGTACTTCAATAAATATTGAACATTCTAAAGTGCATTTTTTCCCAGTTTTTTCTGGCCATCTCGCTAGTTCGTCCGTGTTGATGGGCTCATATTGCCCAACCCATTTGAAGCCGAGATATTACCACAACGGTACATTTGGCATTGTAATGATCATTTTTTTCACTCATAATTTTTGTTACTTTGTGGCACTTCTCACTGACGAGTGGCGAGTAGGGAGGCTGTCTGGAGAGTGCGTGCTTCCTGTGTGTGTAAAGCTGGGGGCTCCCTCTCCGCGCTCTGAGACAAAGACTGTGAAAGGCTGACAAGAGGGCTCACTGCGTTCAGTTCATTCTAATGTTTAATAAAGGCGCTCAGTTGCTGAGAGCGATGCACGGAGTCAGACCTGTTTCTTCCTTTTTGAAGCACAGAGTTTCCCCTTAAGGTAATTGAATGTGGCGCGCCGCCACGGCATGTTAATTATCGCCACACCTTGAAAATAAGGGCTTCTTTTTTATATCAGGAATTAAAGTAATGTAAAATAGGCTTTTTTTTTTTACACTATTACCAATTTTATGTTAACAAACCACGGCACAATTCCAACAGGTTTTACCTCCCATGAAAACACTTTTGTCTCCTTGAGTCTTCGCTTGGCCGCCAGACACACAACAACACTTCCTCATTCTCCGCCAATCACCTTTCAGGCAAGGACGGAGTGTTTGTATATATAGGAAAAGTTGACATCAAATCCAAACCACACGAACATAAAAGATTACCATTAGCTGGTCGTTACAGAATGAATTGAGATATGCAGCCTATTAATTGCTAACTATTGACAAGTGATGTACTGTCTGTAGCGTTGTCAGCTTGTCTGTGATGTGGACGTGACTTTTATATATATTGCAGATATACCCATGCAAACAGCCAACCATGCGGATATTAAGAGGACAGTGGAGGCTTTTAAAAAAGAGAAAGTCCAAGTAGATCAACAGTGCAAAGCAAGTGTGACGTTATATTTGCTTCAGCCTCTTTAGTCAGGGACATCAAAGGACAGAAGTAGTCACTAGACACGAGTACATTCTATAATAACACCAGAAGAAGATGCAAGATTTGTTGCTAGTTGTTTTTAATATTAAAAGTAATTAAAAGACTGTAAACACATGAAAAAGTCTCAAAATACCTCGTACAAAAAGCAGCAACAAATGAAAACATGGCAAAAGGCTAAAAAATATATATGTTAATACTTATTAATAAAAACAATTTTGTTTTCAATGTATGTATACATTTTTGAGGCTTTTTAAATAGAATCATATCATCATAGCAAATGATGCTAATTACTTGATGACATCATCATGACCACGGCCAAAACCACCACAGGTGTCGTGGCAGTTTAGGGGAAACCCTGAAGCAAGAGACGAACAAACGGAAGGCTGAACGATTCTGATTGGCACTCAAATGCTAGTGACAAACAACTGTCTGACGCAAATATTTATTGCACTAAATAAGTGAATTATATTTATGTAGTGAAGTGAATTATATTTATGTAGCGCTTTTCTCAAGTGACTCAAAGCGCTTTACATAGTGAAACCCAATATCTAAGTTACATTTAAACCAGTGTGGGTGGCACTGGGAGCAGGTGGGTAAAGTGTCTTGCCCAAGGACACAACGGCAGTAACTAGGATGGCGGAGGCGGGAATCGAACCTGCAACCCTCAAGTTGCTGGCACGGCCACTCTACCAACCGAGCTATGCCGCCCTAAAACCTTGATGTCGATTAATGGTGCAGCCCTAAAATGGTGCAGCCCTAAAATGTACCCTACTTATGGATGCTGGTCTTGCAGAGGAGTACTGATAATCTGCTACATTCCTGACAGCGGTGCTACAGCATAAAGACTGACCTCCTGCATTTTGGGTGCAGCTGGAACTGTTGATGTCATGAAACCTGCTGAAAGGGATTCCAGGGCCTCGTCCGTGCTCAGTGGTTTCTAGGGAGGAATACAAAACGTCACCACCAGCAAACCAAAACCTTTTCTTTATACAACAGTACTGTGGTCAGTGGTTTCATTTCTGGAGAAGCACACAAAACGGTCCTCAGAATTCTCCACTAGAGGGCATGTGTGACTAATTTCTCAAAGCAAACAAATCCAAGAGCAACACAGACCAGCAGTGAAAGAAAACACAGAGTAGACACACCCATTAAATTCCATTAAGAGGAGTATAAAGAGTACATAATAAACTACCTGAGATTGCACATGCGACACAAAAACTGCTTCAGCCAACATGTTAAAACCACAAATGACAAAAATGAGAAGTCACACCAAAGAAGGAGGAGCAGAAAGTGGAAAAGATGATGAGACGCTAAAGGGGAGTGTCTTGCAAGTCAAGATGCCAATGAAGGAGTGATGACGACTAGTAGTTAGAGATCAGATATCATGTTTGGGGTACTTGTGTGAAAGCATTCCACACTACTGACAAAAGTGTTTGGGCATCTGGACAATAACACTAAGGTATGAGACCACAAATATATTCATGTTCACCCAAAAGGTGCTGAATGGGCTGGGCCCAAGTTCTTTCACACCAAACTCATCCAACTAGCTGGAACAGAAAAGTTCCCACAAAGTTGGATGCATACAACAATGCACGTTTTAAAATAATATGAGACTAAGGACAGAAGGGAATGTGTGAAGAAGTCTACGCCTAACACAATTTAAAACTGAAGTCTTTTGACTTTTGTCCTCATAGGGCATGTTGGACAAGAGCCAACAAGATGAAGTGAGGAGGGTGAGTCCTGCACTGCACCCAACAGTGCAATGCAACATTCCCCCGTCTCGGAAAAACAAAGCTCAACAAATACAGCAGCAGCTAAAGTTCACTTACAGGAACATCTTTGGGTTTGGCATCTGCAGGGAGTGGAGCCTACAAAATAGAAGTATATTAGATCAACACATACAGTCTGTAAATAATGCTGCACACACACACACACACACACACACACACACACACACACACACACACACACACACACACACACACACACACACACACACACACACACACACACACACACACAGTTGTGTGTTTGTTAGTCTTTTCTTTAAATATTATGTATACAGTACATTACAAAAGTTTGGACACACCTCCCCATTCAATGTGTTTTCTTTATTTGCATGACTATTTACATTGTAGATTGTCACATCCAAACTATGAATGAACACATGTGGAGTTATGTACTTAACAAAAAAAGGTAAAAAAATGAAAACGTGTTATATTCTACTTTTTTCAAAATAGCCACCCTTTGCTCTGATTACTTTTTCGCACACTCTTGGCATTCTCTCCATGAGCTTAAAGAGGTAGTCACCTGAAATGGTTTCCACTTCACAGGTGTGCTTGAAGCTCATCGAGAAAATACCAAGTGTTCGAAAAAGTAATCAGAAGAAAGTAGAATATAAAACATGTTTTCACTTATTGCACCTTTTTTTGTGAAGTACATAACTCCACATGTGTTCATTTAAAGTTTTGATGTTACAGTCTACAATGTAAATAGTCATGGAAATAAAGAAAACACATTGAATGAGGAGGTGTGTCCAAACTTTTGGCCTGTACTGTATATTTATGGGGTGTACCTGCTTTGAGTCACTATAAAAAAGCCCTATATAAATATAAACATTATTAGGCTAGGAACAACAGATATTTTAGCCAATACTGGCATAAAAATGTGATATCGGATCATGTCAAGATCAGGTTTTTCGGACTATTATCATATTGGACAAGGTGTAGCCTTAAATTTGGCGCCCAGGCTGAAGAAATACAGATTTTCCAAGGTCGCCTTGTAAATATGCACTTTGCAATGACTACAAAGGGCTAATTGTGCAAACGGGGAGTGAGGTGGATTTAAAACTGTACTACTAATCTAACATCGCACCTCCGGAAGATGTCACAACCTAAAGCTGCTCTGTCAGGGTTGGGAAGATGCTTGGCTGGCAGTCGTTCATTGTGACCCGCTGTCTTCCTAGTGCAATTCAAACCTTCAGGATACACAGACGCACGGAGAAAAAGAGCAACTCCACGGCGCAAGGGCATGTTTGGAGTGATTTATGGTCTCTCTTACTCGTGTTAACTCTGCACGGCGGCCATCGGACCCATTTTTAATTCTTTCGCACTATTTTGAAAAATAAACATCAAAGCTGCTTTCCTAAACCACTAATGCTAACATGGGCTAAGTGTTGGTGTTTTTGTTAACTTTGAGCAAATTGCAAACAGCCCTTTAAGCAGCATATAATAATAATATGCAACCAACAATACTGAAAAAAACAATACCCTGGTATAGTTTTGCATAGTGAATTAATCAAGTATTGTTTTAAAATGTGCAGCTTTATTGTAAAGTTGGATGTTCATAATAGATCTTGTTAGTTTAGTTGATTAATAGTCATTATCTTTTTAGAGGCTATTTTGACAATTTAAAAAAAAGTGCCTTTTCTATGATTTACAGAACATTTGCACAAATAGTGTTTGTTAGTGAATGCAACAAGTGGCATCTCAGGTTACATTTCATTACATGAGATGTAACCTGAGTGAAAAACTGCTGCAAATATCACATATTGGCATATTGGGTATCAGTAAGTAAGCAAATATCAAGCATCTCTAAGGGAGCCCCTAAAAATTGTAAATACAGGTTAAACTAAAAAAATAGAATAGTGTGCAAAAGTCAGCGATTCAACTTGAAATGTGAACTATGTGATATAAACTCTTTACATGCAACGTGTGAAGTAAGATGTAAAGCCTTTATTTATTAGAATTTTAACGATCATGGCTTAGTTTTTGAAAACCCAACATTTTGTGAGATTTTCAATTTGCGGTTTTCAAAATGCTGTAGCCATTCATTTTTTACCGCTTGTCCCTTTCGGGATTACGGGGGGTGCTGGAGCATTCGGGCGGAAGGCGGTGTACACCCTGGACAAGGCGCCACCTCATCACAGGGCCAACACAGATACAGACAACATTCAAAGATCAGGGCCAATTTTTAGTGTTGCCAATCAACCTATCCCCAGGTGCATGTCTTTGGAGACGGGAGGAAGCTGGAGTACCCGGAGGGAAGCCACGCATTTATGGGGAGAACATGCAAACTCCACACAGAAAGATCCCTAGCCAGGGATTGAACTCAGGACCTTGGTATTGTGAGTCACATGCAGTGCTGCTGTAAGCCATAATCATCCAAATGTAATCAAAAAAAGGCTTAAAATATCCTGAGTTGTAGTTATGAGCCTTAATCATATGTTAGTTTCACCTTGTAAATCTAATTGCTGGAATAAACCAACCTTTGCACGATATTCAAATATTTGGAGTTTCACCTGTATTTGGTTTCAAAACCTTCGCTTGGTAACACCAACTGAGGGGCGTTGAAGACATGCACATACAATTTGA
Source organism: Nerophis ophidion (assembly GCF_033978795.1). Classification (NCBI taxonomy): domain Eukaryota; kingdom Metazoa; phylum Chordata; class Actinopteri; order Syngnathiformes; family Syngnathidae; genus Nerophis; species Nerophis ophidion. The sequence goes on from NC_084626.1 coordinate 22,320,809, forward strand.
AGACAGGTTTTGTTGTGTAAAAGGAAAAAAAACAGACCACCAACACAGATTCTGTACATAGAACTGACCAAAGCATCAAATCTGTATTCTGGTGGCAGCGTTTCTTCTCTTTCTCCACACTTCTGAGCCTCCTCGGCCGTGACGTCATGCTGCGACACGTGCAACAACACACAATAACTCTCACCACAACCATGCTGCACCTCATTGGAATGTGTCTTTTTACGTTGAATATATAAGAGTGTACCTCTTTGACCTCTGGACCAGTAAATTGCGGCTCTTTTGGGGCGACAGGATCAACTGATGGGAGTATACTGGCCAAGGCGTCAAAAGGATCTAACGCAGGTGCCTGAACATGCCACGCCATTAAGCACAAAGCAGCAAACAACATGCTATCATGCCTTCCATGGTAGAATGCCACGCTTACCTCCTTGGCCCCTGTTGTTCTTGGTGCCTTGGGAGGAACTTCCACTTTCACCTTTAAACAAGATAAAAAGAAAAGAATCCATTAGAAAAAAGCGTGAAAAGTCGAAGCATCACTCCTGATTATGTTCCATTCCAGCACAGTTCAATGAGATTTGAATACTAGTTTTGTTTAGTTCAAATTGCTTAAGTAAAAGCACAGTTCAGATGGACACAGTCAGAGATGTATTAATTGCACATGTTCAGTATGGTGGATAATGATTACAGATGACTTGTCCAGGGTGTACACCAGCTTCCGCACAAATGCAGCTGAGATATGCCCACGCGATTCAGTATTGTACAAATGTCTTCCCTTTTTGCATGTTGACTGTTAATATCTGAAACTGGTGTAAGGAAATCCCAAGTCATCAGATCGACCTGTTTGCTCTAAATATGCACATTGGAATGTACACTGTGTGTATGACAGTAGTTTAGTATCAGAAATATACAAGCACAAGATGAGATAGCAATTAATCTGTCACACAATTAAACAAAATAATCCTCTGCATCCTAAATACTTGAGAACTAAACAGCAACACAAACAATGGCAGTAAACAAAATGTAAAGTGTGTAGACAGTAAGTGTCACTTGTACTAAATTAGCATGTGCAGGTTAGCCATAACAGCTAATTTGTTTAGCAGTCACTGATTGATTGTTTGAAACTGTTATTAGTAGATTAAAGAGGAAGGGAATACATGATATGAAACAGTACATATTCCGTACAACTGAGCACTAAATGGCAACACAATACGTTTGTCAACATGTTTAAGTCGGGGTCCACGTTAATCAGCCATCCATCCATTTCTACCGCTTATTCCCTTTGGGGTCGCTAGTGCCCATTTCAGCTACAATCAGGCTAATCACTCAGAGACTATTTAGTCAAAAACACAGCTGTCACTTCAACTATAATAAAAAAAAGGATAATAAAAGACAGAAATGTAGAAGTCAATTTTGCTTCAAATATTTGAAAGTGTCAGGGAAGATAAGTTAGATAACATCAACGCGCATAAAAACGGAAACGGAAGTGAAACTTTCAAAGTAAATAGTTTCAAAAGCAAGAGTCTTCACTAAAGATGTAACAATAAAAATGATAATAATAGACCGTAAAATTATTGTAAAACTGTGATTGATAACACAGAAAAATTCCCATCATATATCAATAAAGTTGGTCTAAGTCTAAACTGACGGACCGGAGAATCTCGCCAGCACTATCTAGCTTAAATGCTAACACTAAAACAATATATTAACGTCTTTCTCCAATAAATAACGACATACCCCAATATGAGCGAGTGTAACCACATATCTGTGTCAGCAATGAAGATATTAAAGTTCGCACATGACGCACTTTGCCTGGGAGCTCAAGACAGAGTGATAGATTAATCGATAATGAAGAAACCACAACCGGAAGTTGAATAACATGACGTCACGAAAACCGGACGTGACGCACTCAGCAAACGTGTCTTTCGTTGTAAAAAATAAGGACAAAAACTTTGACAAATAAAAACGAAAGATTTACATATACAAACACTCAAATAAAAATAACATGTCGCTGAAGTAGCCTGAACAATAGTATTATATTACATATTTGTTCGGCCCATAAAGTATATTTTCTGGCTATTAATTTTTCATATCCATCCATCCATTTTCTACCGCTTATTCCCTTTTGGGGTCGCGGGGGGCGCTGGCGCCTATCTCAGCTACAATCGGGCGGAAGGCAGGGTACACCCTGGACAAGTCGCCACCTCATCGCAGGGCCAACACAGATAGACAGACAACATTCACACTCACATTCACACACTAGGGCCAATTTAGTGTTGCCAATCAACCTATCCCCAGGTGCATGTCTTTGGAAGTGGGAGGAAGCCGGAGTACCCGGAGGGAACCCACGCATTCACGGGGAGAACATGCAAACTCCACACAGAAAGATCCCGAGCCTGGATTTGAACCCAGGACTGCAGGACCTTCGTATATATATTTTTTAAATAAAACTCGGTTATAAGTGTTTATGAGTAATTTTTAAGCTAATTAAACAACACCGTGACCAATTTCCCTTCAATTTATAATATGTGTGAGCAAACGCCAAAACTCCTAATGTACTCTACAGTATATTCCACTCGACCCCGGTACTGAGCACTGCATAACAGATAAACCACAGTACCCTTGACTATATATATATATATATATATAAAATGAAAGATGTATAAATAAATATATATATGTATATATATATATATATATATATATAGGAGGCTAGGATCCTTCAAGGTCTTTACAAAGATGTTCTACGAGTTGGTGGTGGCGAGGGCTTTCTTGTGTGCCGTGGCTTGCTGGGGCAGCGGGCTGAGAGTGAGGGACGCAAACAGACTGGACAAGTTGGTAGAGAAGGCCAGTAACATGGTGGGAGTGGAGCTGGACTCTCTGGCGGTGGTGTCAGAGAGAAGAAGTCTAGCAAAACTCAGAGCCATTATGGACAACACCTTCCACCCACTACACTTGCACCTTGAGGAGAGAATGAGCACGTTCAGTGGAAGGCTCAGACTCCCAAAATGTCACACGGAACCACACAGGTGGTCCTTCATACCGACAGCCATCAGACTGTATAATGCATTTGTTCCTTGAATGCACTTAAATGTAGAATATATTTATATTATTAATATATTATATATTATATATATAAGTTTGCATGTTCTCCCCGTGAATGCGTGGGTTCCCTCCGGGTACTCCGGCTTCCTCCCACTTCCAAAGACATGCACCTGGGGATAGGTTGATTGGCAACACTAAATTGGCCCTAGTGTGTGAATGTTGTCTGTCTATCTGTGTTGGCCCTGCGATGAGGTGGCGACTTGTCCAGGGTGTACCCTGCCTTCCGCCCGATTGTAGCTGAGATAGGCGCCAGCGCCCCCCGCGACCCCAAAAGGGAATAAGCGGTAGAAAATGGATGGATGGATGGATATATAATATATGTCATATATTCTTTATTATTATTATTGTTTGTTGTGAGCGAACTGTGGTGCTGAATTTCCCCCAGGAATCAATAAAGTACTTTCTATTCTATCTATCTATATATATCCATCCCATCCATTTTCTACCGCTTATTCTCATATATGTATTTTTATATACCCCCCCTATATACCCCCCCTATATATATATATATATATATATATATATATATATATATATATATATATATATATATATATATATACATATATATATATATATATATGTATATATATATATATATATATATATATATATATATATATATATATATATATATATATATATATATATATATACATATATATATATATATATATATATATATATTTATGAAGTGTGTAGTATTGCAAATACAAGTCCTGGCACAACAACACAACCAGCGAGAGAAAATAGAAGAAGATAAGTTGACTTAACAGGAGGGGCATCAGAGGCAAAAAGAAGGAAGGTGATGATGATGATGAGGATGATGTACCTTGGCTGATTGTTTTGGCGACTCTTTGGATGTTGACAAGCTAACATTCGCTGATGTATGTGAAGTGGCTGCTGTTCCAGTAGCGGGAGCAGAAGGCTTGATGGTGGACACAGGCGAGGTCTACAAAGCAAGGCCACAAGGTTACATCATGAAGTTAATGACAGCAGAAGGTGCTTCTGACAGACGTCGGACGCCTCAAGTGACAAAATGCAGCCCTCCATCCCCCACTGAGCGTGGCGACTAAAGGGTTACCTGTGACGTGACAGTGGGACCAGCCCTGCTCCCAGGTAATGTCATGTTGACAACAGTAGACCCGGCAGACGACATGTCAATAACAGTGGGCTTGCTCTTAGTCTACAAACCAAGGAGCAAGATGTGTTTAATGGACGACATTTGTGTGCTCAGCTCAAAAAGTTGGCGGCCAAGTCCCCAAAGTGGAGCGAGGCCAGTGGAGATATGACAACACATGCCAGAAGAAGAGCAAGCGAACAGTCAACCGCCTCCAGGCGCCCCAGAAACACCGCCACCGGAAAAAGGAAGCAGGAAGTCGCTGTTCCACTTTCACTCTCATCAGTCTACCTCCAGTGGAGCTTTATAAGCCCCCTTTGCTGCTGGCTGAGTGGAAGTACTTCCTGGTGTGCCACCTGTGGCTGTGGTCAACCCCTTTAGCTTTGTATCCATGGTCCATTCTGACGGTTTCGTCTATAACGTACCAGGAGGGGAGACATCCATTATCTACCTTCATACACAGATCATTAAATAGGCTTTTAGGGTGCCGACACCAACTATCCATGAGGGAGATCGGCCGATACCAAAAGCGATACTGATCACATGTATTAACTGTACATTTTTCTGTTTATTACTGCTGAGTGCTATTGTCATTGTAACAATATCAACTAGGGTTGTCCCAATACCGGTACCAGACAATACCGGCTATAATATGGAGCCCATATTATAGCCATATTTGGAGGAAATCACTTCCTGTACAGGTGGGAACGGCCATTTTGAAGAGGCGGGGCCCCCAACGTCACTTCCTGTTTAAATCCTGTACACAAGGGCATGGCCATTTTAAAAAGTTTTAGCTGCTAGCTGAAAGTTTGTAAATGGTTTGTATTGTTTGCCACTTAAGTTTGTAAGTTTGTCAGTCCGGGCCGGGGGGGGGGGCACCCTTTTTCTGCAGGCCAGCTAGTATTTAATGGACTAAGTGGAGGGGATCTACCTCATTCATATACATCAGTTATATTCATTTATGTCAGGACTTGAACTTGGATTTGTTTTGCTTCTTCCACGCAGAGGATGATTTGCACGAGCGAGACGTGAGTGTAAGCACATTGTTAATGTATTTAACACTATAATTCACCAAACAGACAAAACAAAGGACGCGCACAATAGCGGAAAATAAACTAGACTAAACTCCAAACAAAACGACACAATGGTATGACTCTATACAAATAAACAGAAGATACTATCTATGGTACAAAATAAACCAAAAACTTGCACTGAGGCATAAATACTAACAAAATCTTATGTGGCGTGGTCAAAACAATAATCAGCCTGGCATGGCATGAAGGTTGGCAAGGAAAGGTAGGTGCATGGTCATGAGGGTTCGATACAAAGTCCGGTAGGTAGGTAGAGTTCAATACAATACATCCGGTGGGTAAAGTTGCCAGCCGAGGAACAGAAAACAAATGGCTTAAATAGTAGCTGTGATTATGAAAACAGGTGTGAGAGCTGAGGACCGGGGCGTGACGAGGAGACCAGGTGGAAACTAATGGCTTACTATGAAAACAAACAAAACCAGCAAGTGCAAAACAGGAAACAAGAGTCCAAAAAACAAAACATAACATGATCAAACATAAAACCTGATTCACAGGTGTGACAATTTATATATGAAAGAGAGGTTTTGTTAACAAGTTAAAGGTGTTTGATGATAATACAAGCATGTTTCTTTCATGCAGACAAGAATATAAGTTGGTGTGATTGTGATGACTTGCATTGATTGGAATCAGACAGGAGTGATGACAACCTCCACTTTTTACAATGGAGGAGAAAAAAAGTCTTATTTGTCCAGCTTCCATACTCTTTTTTTATACACTACAAGAAATACATTGGCGGCAAACTCCATAGCTGGCTAGCTTGTGTGCGCTAGCTTTCTGAGACTCTTATTTTGTTAGCGCAGGCAGGAGGAAGCAGGGCTTTTATTGTGAAGACAGGAACTGTGCAGTCAGTCTTTAGAGTTTTGACAACAGGTACGGTGCGAGCGTCTGATGAAATAAAAAGTGTTTCTGGCCTTCCTGTCGGTCCTTTTTTCTTAATAATAATGTGGCAGCAGCCAGTGTCGTCTCACAAGACCCTCGAGTGTCCTGAATGTCAATCAAGTCACGTCTTGGGGAAGATTGATGATGGCTCATTTTTAGGTCTGTTTTTTTAATGCTTGGCTGGCGATGGACTGACACACCCTCCACCACCCACTGACACACCCTCCACCACTGACACACCCTCCACTATCCACTGACACACCCTCCACTATCCACTGACACACCCTCCACTATCCACTGACACACCCTCCACCATCCACTGACACACCCTCCACCACTGACACACCCTCCACTATCCACTGACACACCCTCCACTATCCACTGACACACCCTCCACCACCCACTGACACACCCTCCACTATCCACTGACACACCCTCCACTATCCACTGACACACCCTCCACCACTGACACACCCTCCACCACCCACTGACACACCCTCCACCATCCACTGACACGCCCTCCACCACTGACACACCCTCCACTATCCACTGACACACCCTCCACTATCCACTGACACACCCTCCACTATCCACTGACACACCCTCCACCACTGACACACCCTCCACCATCCACTGACACACCCTCCACTATCCACTGACACACCCTCCACTATCCACTGACACACCCTCCACTATCCACTGACACACCCTCCACCACTGACACACCCTCCACCACTGACACACCCTCCACCATCCACTGACACACCCTCCACCATCCACCTAATGGCCACCCCTGGTCTGGTGTCTAAAAATAAAAACAATCTCAGGCAGAGGGGATCTGCATTTGTGATCGGTATTAAAATGAACTAATCGCCAATTGCAATCTTGTACTTTTTAATGACAATTGGCTGATGGATGGGCACATCCCTATTTATAAGACACATAAAGGTACAAAAAGTGTTCCATCCTCTGCTTTAACATTAATGTAGAATACTTTGAGAAGACAAGTGGAATGAAAAAAAACTATTTTTGAGTGTGAACATTAAGGCAACTGGAAAAACTGCCTGTATTCGCCTCACTTTCTAATTGAAATGCTTTACAGTGACTTGAAGCACATAAAGTGCGGCAAGTACTGTCCACACCTGTGACACTTGTGATGAAAGCCAGCCAGCTGTCAGGTGACCTGAAGAGGCCAGGTGTCAGGTGACCTGAAGTGGCATCCAAGTGGGTGCAAAGGTCACCACCCAGTAAGAGTCACTTATAGCTTCAAGTTAATGACTGAGTAAAGCCTTTCTATAAATAACAAACTAGCTGTGAACCTTTCAGAGCAACTCAAGGGTCTTCCATCATCCAATACATGTGTACTAGGGTTGTACAGTATAACACTACTAGTACAGTATAGTATCGCGGTACGGATGAATCATTAGGGTTGTACAGTATAACACTACTAGTACAGTATAGTATCGCGGTACGGATGAATCATTTTCAGTACCATACTCGGTTTGAAAAGTACCGCTTCCCGGACACATCGGTGCGTCGTCATGTGGTGACATTGCTGCTTTTACATCTATTTTCTACCGCTTATTCCCTTCGGGATTGCGGGGGTTGCTGGAACCTATCTCAGCTACAATCGGGAGGAAGGCGGAGTACACCCTGGACAAGTCGCCACCTCATCACAGGGCCAACACAGATAGACAGACAACATTCACACACTAGGGACCATTTAGTGTTGCCAATCAACCTATCCCCAGGTGCATGTCTTTGGAGGTGGGAGGGGCCTATCCCCAGGTGCATGTCTTTGGAGGTGGGAGGGGCCTATCCCCAGGTGCATGTCTTTGGAGGTGGGAGGGGCCTATCCCCAGGTGCATGTCTTTGGAGGTGGGAGGGGCCTATCCCCAGGTGCATGTCTTTGGAGGTGGGAGGGGCCTATCCCCAGGTGCATGTCTTTGGAGGTGGGAGGGGCCTATCCCCAGGTGCATGTCTTTGGAGGTGGGAGGAAGCCGGAGTAGAACCCACACAGTCATGAGGAGAACATGCAAACTTAGCACAGAAACATCCTGAGCCCGGAATTGAACCCAAGACTACTAAGGACCTTGGTATTGTGAAGCAGACGCACTAACCCCTTTTCCACCGTGCTGCCTGTAATGATACCAAGTTCAGGAATGTATGTAGTCGATACTACTATGATTACATCTATATTTTTTATCACCCAAATTTTTTTTATCATTTAAAAAAAAAATATATATATATTATATTATGTTTATAAACTCAGAAAATATTTCCCTGGACACATGAGGACTTTGAATATGACCAATTTATGATCCTGTAACTACTTGGTATCGACATGATCCGCACCTAAATGTGTGGTATCATCCAAAACTAATGTCAAGTATCAAAGAAGAGAAGAATAAGTGATTATTACATTTGAACAGAAGTGTAGATAGAACATGTTGGAACAGAAAATAAGCAGATATTAACAGTAATTGAACAAGTAGATTAATAATTAAATTTTACAGTTTGTCCTTTATAATGTGTATAAAATAATAGGTGTATAAATGACACAATATGTTACTGCAGACTAATTAGGAGTCTTTGTTTGTTTACTTACTACTAAAAGACAAGTTGTCTAGTATGTTCAACATTTGATTGAAGGACTAAATAACAATAATAAACATATGTTTCATCTACACTAACACCTTTTTTTTCAAATATAGCCAATGATGCCATTTTTTTGTGGTGCCCTTTATTTAGAAAAGTATTTAAAATACATTTTGGTACCGGTACTAAATTATTGGTATCGGGACAACCCTAATGTGTACATATAAAAAAGGTAAATAAAATATATATTTTTTTGTTGCAACAGGCTACCAAAAAGTAACTAAAGGGTTGAAGATCTTCTCAGTCAGGCCTACAAAGGAGGAAAAGAAACAAGTTCTTCCTTCTTGCGGCTGTGCTCTCACAGCAGGAGGTGCTGGCACAGGAAAGGCAGACATAGTCCACATTACAACAAAGGCAGACATAGTCCACATTACAACAAAGGCAGACATAGTCCACATTACAACATAGGCAGACATAGTCCACATTACAACATGGGCAGACATAGTCCACATTACAACAAAGGCAGACATAGTCCACATTACAACATAGGCAGACATAGTCCACATTACAACAAAGGCAGACATAGTCCACATTACAACAAAGGCAGACATAGTCCACATTACAACAAAGGCAGACATAGTCCACATTACAACAAAGGCAGACATAGTCCACATTACAACAAAGGCAGACATAGTCCACATTACAACAAAGGCAGACATAGTCCACATTACAACAAAGGCAGACATAGTCCACATTACAACATAGGCAGACATAGTCCACATTACAACAAAGGCAGACATAGTCCACATTACAACAAAGGCAGACATAGTCCACATTACAACAAAGGCAGACATAGTCCACATTACAACAAAGGCAGACATAGTCCACATTACAACAAAGGCAGACATAGTCCACATTACAACAAAGGCAGACATAGTCCACATTACAACAAAGGCAGACATAGTCCACATTACAACAAAGGCAGACATAGTCCACATTACAACAAAGGCAGACATAGTCCACATTACAACAAAGGCAGACATAGTCCACATTACAACAAAGGCAGACATAGTCCACATTACAACAAAGGCAGACATAGTCCACATTACAACAAAGGCAGACATAGTCCACATTACAACAAAGGCAGACATAGTCCACATTACAACAAAGGCAGACATAGTCCACATTACAACAAAGGCAGACATAGTCCACATTACAACAAAGGCAGACATAGTCCACATTACAACAAAGGCAGACATAGTCCACATTACAACATAGGGAGACATAGTCCACATTACAACAAAGGCAGACATAGTCCACATTACAACAAAGGCAGACATAGTCCACATTACAACATAGGCAGACATAGTCCACATTACAACAAAGGCAGACATAGTCCACATTACAACAAAGGCAGACATAGTCCACATTACAACATAGGCAGACATAGTCCACATTACAACATAGGCAGACATAGTCCACATTACAACAAAGGCAGACATAGTCCACATTACAACAAAGGCAGACATAGTCCACATTACAACAAAGGCAGACATAGTCCACATTACAACAAAGGCAGACATAGTCCACATTACAACAAAGGCAGACATAGTCCACATTACAACATAGGCAGACATAGTCCACATTACAACAAAGGCAGACATAGTCCACATTACAACAAAGGCAGACATAGTCCACATTACAACATAGGCAGACATAGTCCACATTACAACAAAGGCAGACATAGTCCACATTACAACAAAGGCAGACATAGTCCACATTACAACATAGGCAGACATAGTCCACATTACAACATAGGCAGACATAGTCCACATTACAACAAAGGCAGACATAGTCCACATTACAACAAAGGCAGACATAGTCCACATTACAACAAAGGCAGACATAGTCCACATTACAACATAGGCAGACATAGTCCACATTACAACATAGGCAGACATAGTCCACATTACAACAAAGGCAGACATAGTCCACATTACAACAAAGGCAGACATAGTCCACATTACAACAAAGGCAGACATAGTCCACATTACAACAAAGGCAGACATAGTCCACATTACAACAAAGGCAGACATAGTCCACATTACAACAAAGGCAGACATAGTCCACCTTACAACAAAGGCAGACATAGTCCACATTACAACAAAGGCAGACATAGTCCACATTACAACAAAGGCAGACATAGTCCACATTACAACAAAGGCAGACATAGTCCACATTACAACAAAGGCAGACATAGTCCACATTACAACAAAGGCAGACATAGTCCACATTACAACAAAGGCAGACATAGTCCACATTACAACAAAGGCAGACATAGTCCACATTACAACAAAGGCAGACATAGTCCACATTACAACATAGGCAGACATAGTCCACATTACAACAAAGGCAGACATAGTCCACATTACAACAAAGGCAGACATAGTCCACATTACAACATAGGCAGACATAGTCCACATTACAACAAAGGCAGACATAGTCCACATTACAACAAAGGCAGACATAGTCCACATTACAACATAGGCAGACATAGTCCACATTACAACATAGGCAGACATAGTCCACATTACAACAAAGGCAGACATAGTCCACATTACAACAAAGGCAGACATAGTCCACATTACAACAAAGGCAGACATAGTCCACATTACAACAAAGGCAGACATAGTCCACATTACAACATAGGCAGACATAGTCCACATTACAACAAAGGCAGACATAGTCCACATTACAACAAAGACAGACATAGTCCACATTACAACATAGGCAGACATAGTCCACATTACAACAAAGGCAGACATAGTCCACATTACAACAAAGGCAGACATAGTCCACATTACAACATAGGCAGACATAGTCCACATTACAACAAAGGCAGACATAGTCCACATTACAACAAAGGCAGACATAGTCCACATTACAACAAAGGCAGACATAGTCCACATTACAACAAAGGCAGACATAGTCCACATTACAACATAGGCAGACATAGTCCACATTACAACAAAGGCAGACATAGTCCACATTACAACAAAGGCAGACATAGTCCACATTACAACATAGGCAGACATAGTCCACATTACAACAAAGGCAGACATAGTCCACATTACAACAAAGGCAGACATAGTCCACATTACAACATAGGCAGACATAGTCCACATTACAACAAAGGCAGACATAGTCCACATTACAACAAAGGCAGACATAGTCCACATTACAACAAAGGCAGACATAGTCCACATTACAACAAAGGCAGACATAGTCCACATTACAACAAAGGCAGACATTGTCCACATTACAACAAAGGCAGACATAGTCCACATTACAACAAAGGCAGACATAGTCCACATTACAACAAAGGCAGACATAGTCCACATTACAACAAAGGCAGACATAGTCCACATTACAACATAGGCAGACATAGTCCACATTACAACATAGGCAGACATAGTCCACATTACAACATAGGCAGACATAGTCCACATTACAACAAAGGCAGACATAGTCCACATTACAACAAAGGCAGACATAGTCCACATTACAACAAAGGCAGACATAGTCCACATTACAACAAAGGCAGACATAGTCCACATTACAACATAGGCAGACATAGTCCACATTACAACAAAGGCAGACATAGTCCACATTACAACAAAGGCAGACATAGTCCACATTACAACAAAGGCAGACATAGTCCACATTACAACAAAGGCAGACATAGTCCACATTACAACAAAGGCAGACATAGTCCACATTACAACATAGGCAGACATAGTCCACATTACAACAAAGGCAGACATAGTCCACATTACAACAAAGGCAGACATAGTCCACATTACAACAAAGGCAGACATAGTCCACATTACAACAAAGGCAGACATAGTCCACATTACAACAAAGGCAGACATAGTCCACATTACAACAAAGGCAGACATAGTCCACATTACAACATAGGCAGACATAGTCCACATTACAACAAAGGCAGACATAGTCCACATTACAACATAGGCAGACATAGTCCACATTACAACAAAGGCAGACATAGTCCACATTACAACAAAGGCAGACATAGTCCACATTACAACATAGGCAGACATAGTCCACATTACAACAAAGGCAGACATAGTCCACATTACAACAAAGGCAGACATAGTCCACATTACAACAAAGGCAGACATAGTCCACATTACAACAAAGGCAGACATAGTCCACATTACAACATAGGCAGACATAGTCCACATTACAACAAAGGCAGACATAGTCCACATTACAACAAAGGCAGACATAGTCCACATTACAACAAAGGCAGACATAGTCCACATTACAACAAAGGCAGACATAGTCCACATTACAACATAGGCAGACATAGTCCACATTACAACAAAGGCAGACATAGTCCACATTACAACAAAGGCAGACATAGTCCACATTACAACATAGGCAGACATAGTCCACATTACAACATAGGCAGACATAGTCCACATTACAACAAAGGCAGACATAGTCCACATTACAACAAAGGCAGACATAGTCCACATTACAACATAGGCAGACATAGTCCACATTACAACAAAGGCAGACATAGTCCACATTACAACAAAGGCAGACATAGTCCACATTACAACAAAGGCAGACATAGTCCACATTACAACATAGGCAGACATAGTCCACATTACAACAAAGGCAGACATAGTCCACATTACAACAAAGGCAGACATAGTCCACATTACAACAAAGGCAGACATAGTCCACATTACAACATAGGAAGACATAGTCCACATTACAACATAGGCAGACATAGTCCACATTACAACATAGGCAGACATAGTCCACATTACAACATAGGCAGACATAGTCCACATTACAACATAGGCAGACATAGTCCACATTGCACAGAGGTCAGAGTTGGGAAGTCAACAGACGCAGAAAGGTGACACTGGAAGGAGTAAATGTTGCTTACCTCACTCTGCAGCGTGGACACCTGGGCTGCAGGTTTGGGCGTGGTCTGTTTGTGCTGCGACTGCAAAGACACACAACACACACTTGTCACCACAAAAGTCTAAAAACTGTTATTTGCTTCCAGAGTCTGAGGAAGTAAAGATCACATGTGGAACATAATCAAATTATTTCAGGTGTGATATGTTGCAAGTGCAGAAAATGAAGAGAAATCATACAGCAGCAGGTGTGATTTAGTCCATAGTCGGCCCTGCTGGACCCACTATGGACTGGACTCTCACTATTATGTTAGATCCACTATGGACTGGACTCTCACTATTATGTTAGATCCACTATGGACTGGACTCTCACTCTGTTATGTTAGATCCACTATGGACTGGACTCTCACTCTGTTATGTTAGATCCACTATGGACTGGACTCTCACTCTGTTATGTTAGATCCACTATGGACTGGACTCTCACACTATTATGTTAGATCCACTATGGACTGGACTCTCACTATTATGTTAGATCCACTATGGACTGGACTCTCACACTATTATGTTAGATCCACTATGGACTGGACTCTCACACTATTATGTTAGATCCACTATGGACTGGACTCTCACACTATTATGTTAGATCCACTATGGACTGGACTCTCACACTATTATGTTAGATCCACTATGGACTGGACTCTCACTCTGTTATGTTAGATCCACTATGGACTGGACTCTCACACTATTATGTTAGATCCACTATGGACTGGACTCTCACTCTGTTATGTTAGACCCACTATGGACTGGACTCTCACACTATTATGTTAGATCCACTATGGACTGGACTCTCACAATATAATGTTAGATCCACTATGGACTGGACTCTCACACTATTATGTTAGATCCACTATGGACTGGACTCTCACTATTATGTTAGATCCACTATGGACTGGACTCTCACTATTATGTTAGATCCACTATGGACTGGACTCTCACACTATTATGTTAGATCCACTATGGACTGGACTCTCACTATTATGTTAGATCCACTATGGACTGGACTCTCACTCTGTTATGTTAGATCCACTATGGACTGGACTCTCACTCTGTTATGTTAGATCCACTATGGACTGGACTCTCACACTATTATGTTAGATCCACTATGGACTGGACTCTCACTATTATGTTAGATCCACTATGGACTGGACTCTCACACTATTATGTTAGATCCACTATGGACTGGACTCTCACACTATTATGTTAGATCCACTATGGACTGGACTCTCACACTATTATGTTAGATCCACTATGGACTGGACTCTCACTATTATGTCAGATCCACTATGGACTGGACTCTCACTATTATGTTAGATCCACTATGGACTGGACTCTCACTATTATGTTAGATCCACTATGGACTGGACTCTCACAATATTATGTTAGATCCACTATGGACTGGACTCTCACAATATTATGTTAGATCCACAATGGACTGGACTCTCACACTATTATGTTAGATCCACTATGGACTGGACTCTCACACTATTATGTTAGATCCACTTTGGACTGGACTCTCACTATTATGTTAGATCCACTATGGACTGGACTCTCACTATTATGTTAGATCCACTATGGACTGGACTCTCACTATTATGTTAGATCCACTATGGACTGGACTCTCACAATATTATGTTAGCTCCACTATGGACTGGACTCTCACAATATTATGTTAGATCCACAATGGACTGGACTCTCACTATTATGTTAGATCCACTATGGACTGGACTCTCACAATATTATGTTAGATCCACTATGGACTGGACTCTCACACTATTATGTTAGATCCACTATGGACTGGACTCTCACACTATTATGTTAGATCCACTATGGACTGGACTCTCACACTATTATGTTAGATCCACTATGGACTGGACTCTCACACTATTATGTTAGATCCACTATGGACTGGACTCTCACACTATTATGTTAGATCCACTATGGACTGGACTCTCACAATATTATGTTAGATCCACTATGGACTGGACTCTCACACTATTATGTTAGATCCACTATGGACTGGACTCTCACACTATTATGTTAGATCCACTATGGACTGGACTCTTACACTATTATGTTAGATCCACTATGGACTGGACTCTCACACTATTATGTTAGATCCACTATGGACTGGACTCTCACACT
Organism: Nerophis ophidion; assembly: GCF_033978795.1. Classification (NCBI taxonomy): domain Eukaryota; kingdom Metazoa; phylum Chordata; class Actinopteri; order Syngnathiformes; family Syngnathidae; genus Nerophis; species Nerophis ophidion. The sequence continues at coordinate 22,336,759 of NC_084626.1, forward strand.
ATTATGTTAGATCCACTATGGACTGGACTCTCACACTATTATGTTAGATCCACTATGGACTGGACTCTTACACTATTATGTTAGATCCACTATGGACTGGACTCTCTCACTATTATGTTAGATCCACTATGGACTGGACTCTCACTATTATGTTAGATCCACTATGGACTGGACTCTCACACTATTATGTTAGATCCACTATGGACTGGACTCTCACTATTATGTTAGACCAGACCTCGACAAATGAAGGCCCGGGGGCCACATTTTGATTGTAAAAAGTGGAGGTTGTCATGACTACCGTCTGACTCCAATCAATGCAAGTCATCACAATCCCACCAACTTACATTCTTGTCTGCATGAAAGAAACATGCTTGTATTATCATTAAACACATTTAACTTGTTAACCCGTCTTTCATAACTAAATGAATATAAATTCCATGTAAGAATGAGGTAGATCCCCTCCATTTGGTCCATTGAAAAGAAAAAGTGTGCTTTAAGACAATGGAAACCAAGCAGGAAAGTGTTGAGTTCTACTTGATAAATGTGAGGCTAAATACTGCACACCTGGGAGGTTGAAGTAGTCTTACTAGAAATGATATCTACAGTACAATCGATGAGGACTATCACTCATGATGATTGTTTTGCAGGAAGCCAAGAAAAGTCTTGGGCCTTGGAGCAGTCTGCAGGCGGAGTCCAGTACCAGCAGGGCCCGGCCCACTTCTTGCATGGTGCTGCCATTTAAAAGAGGTCATAAGAGTAGGACTGCAGTCTAATTGTCAACACCTAACCCAGCCAGTCTGTGAAGATTGTTATGATTATTATTATTATGATTATTATTATTATTATGACACTCATGTCTCAGCTCTTTGCACAACTTGTTGCTCATTCTTTGTTGCCAGGTGTCGGACCAAACAAAACATGCTCAATCACAATGCAAACTTTCAAACTTCAGCATGCTGTTTTTTAGTTTATTTTGGAGAACTAGTGTCCTCTACAGTAGACATTTGAGTTTGGTCTATTTTGTCAGACTTGCAGGAGCTATTTGCTGTTTTCTAAAAAACTCATCAAAGATCATCTCAACGACAACACTTGAGGAATCTGCTGCAAGTTTTCTGAACTGAACTTATAAACCCATCCATTTTTTACAGATTGTCCCGTCCAGGGTGGTGGGGGTTGCTGGAGTTATCTCAGCTGCATTGGGGTGAAAGGCGGGCTACACCCTGGACAAGTCGCCACCTCATCACAGGGCCAACACAGATAAACAACATGAAATAGGCTAAAAAGAGGACCTAAAATGGAACATCTAGAACACTGCTAATATGACTAAAGAAGTTGAAGAAATGACTACTAGCTGCATCTGAAGTAAACAAGCTACAGCAACAGCTGACTTCTAACAGTTAATCACATTACAAGAGAAAAAGAATGTAGCTGCCAAAAAGGAGAGGCCTTAAAGGGCTGCCTTGAGGAATGCCTCAATTTATAAATCACAAGTTCTGGCCCGAGTGTTCTATGTTTGCTAGTAAGATTCAAATGTCAGTGCAAGGACCGCCTAAATGTGTCTACAGTGGTCCAAGTCCCCCCAGTGCCGGAAAATGTGTGTCTACCAAGTTCTGAACCCAACTCAGGGTCTTGGAGAGTGACATTCCCCAGCCCGCCAATTCATTAGCAGCCGTCTATATTGTCAAACAATTTGTGATGAAGCATCCCAATGCACTGCAGTTCTGGTCTGCAACCAGCAGAGGCGCTGTGGACAGCTAGAGGAAGTTGCTCTCCATCAAAGCTGTCAAAGTCAAGGCCCCGGGGCCCCACATCATTTTATCTGGCTCACAAAAACCTGCAAATGGTTGTGAGTCAATAAAATACTTCATATTTTCTAACTAAATGTTATTGATTGTTTTCATTTTGACAACAGAATATATGTCCTGCTTGAAATTGCATCCCTTTTGAACTTTATTTTGTATCCATAATTGCAACAAATGTTACAGTATATTATCTTACTTTCCAAACATGTTTTTATCTAAATAAAAATAAACACTAAAATATCTGCTTGACTTATGATTTTTGTCATGTCTTGTGATCATGTTTTGTTTAGTTATGTCCTGTTTTGCTTAAGACTCCATTGTTTCCTGTTTTTGCACTTCCTTGTTTGTTTTGTTTCCATGACTACCCATTAGTTTTCACCTGTCCTCATGTCACGCACCTGTCTCACGTTTTGCACTCTCACACCTGTCACTAATCATGCGACTATTACTTAAGCTTCCAGTTGCCAGGCTGTCTTTCTGCTTCAGGTCAGGTTTACAGTCTCATGCTTAGTTCACGCTGCTGGTTTCATAGTCCATGCTGCCCTGTTCACGTCATCGCAAGTAAGTTTTGTTTATTAACACCACAGTTAGTGTCTTTTGTTTCTTTGTCCACAGTTCTGCCTTTGTGCTAGTTGTTGTTTTTATAGCCAAGTTTTGTGATTCCGCCCTTGTGCGCGCCTTTTGTTTATTCCTTTTATTATCAATCAATCAATCAATGTTTACTTACATAGCCCTAAATCACTAGTGTCTCAAAGGGCTGCACAAACCACTAGTGTTAAAATAAATATGTCTTTACCTTCACACCATGTCTGGTCCAAGTTCACTTGCATCTCGGGAAAACAACCACCCCATAGTCCACGTCCTGACATTTCTACAGCAAACTACCCGGCAAATTAATACAAATATAAATACATTTTATGGTGTTCTTTATTTACAGAATATTACTGTAAATTGAAAAAAACTACCATTTTTTTCTGTGTTAAAACTGTGTTGACAGAGCTGCCATATTTTTACTGTAAAATGTGTTTTTAACGGTGTATTACTGTAAATGGAATGATGGTACATTGTTTTTTTTACAGTAGAAAAACTGTCAGCTAAGTTGCCAGAATAAAAAATAAAATTGTGCTGTTTTTTCATTCATAATTTAATGTTGTAAAAACAATTTAGCACAACACTTTAAACAATTTAGCACAAAATATTGTTTCAGTACTTTTCGATTCTTTTCTAAATGAAAGGTACCACAAAAAATGTAATTATTGTCTTTATTTGAGCAACAAATGTTAGTGTAGATGAAACATATGTTTATTATTGTCATTTAGTCCTTCAATAAAATAGACAACTTGTCTTTTAGTAGTAAGTAAACAAACAAAGACTCCTAATTAGTCTGCAGTAACATATTGTGTCATTTATACACCTATTATTTTATACACATTATGAGGGACAAACTGTAGAAAATAATTATTGATCCACTTGTTCATTTACTGTTAATATCTGCCTATTTTCTGTTTTAAACATTTTCTATCTACACTTCTGTTCGAATGTAATAATCACTTATTGATACTAGACATTAGTTTTGGATGATACCACACATTTAGATATGGATCTGATACCAAGTAGTTCCAGGATCATACATTGGTCATATTCAAAGTGCTCATGTGTCCAGAGACATATTTACTGACTTTATAAACATAATATGAATTTTAAAAAAGGGAAAAAAGATTTTGTGACCATAAAAAATATCAATGTCATCACAGTAGTATCGACTAGATACGGTCTTGTACTTGGTATCATTACAGTGGATGTCAGGTGTAGATCCACATATGGCATTTGTTTACATTGTGATGGCAGTGTGTAGTGAAGCATCTTTAGTACTTTGCATGTTTGGTACTTTTTAGAGGCGGTATAGTACCGAATATGATTAATTAGTATTGGGCCCTGCAATGAGGCGGCGACTTGTCCAGGGTGTACCCTGCTTTCCGCCTGAATGCAGCTGAGATAGGCTCCAGCGACCCTCAGCAACCCCAAACGGGACAAGCGGTAGAAATGGATGGATGGAGGGAGTATGTGGGTACTATACCAATACCGGTATAGCGTACAACCCTACTTCATACACAATACCAAAATAGGTCAGGAGTTAGGTGAGGGCATGCAATAATAATCACATTACACACTTTGCTTCAACAACAACAACAAAGATGCATTATTTACAGTTTTATCTTGATGAAGAGCAGAAATAAAAGTGTAGAGCGAGGTCACCAGTGCTCAGGGCACCACCCGGCCTCATCTTAGTCATGTGCTTCTGCTTTCTGCAATAATATTGTTGCTAAGGTAACAAAAATGTGCTGACGGAACTTGAATGCAAGTTTCTACAGGCTGTGAGATTTTCTTTGTGCCGAGTTGATGTTAAGCAAAAACAAATCCTCAAAGAGGGTATTTAGTACTTCAGTGGTGTACAGTGGGGCCAAAAAGTATTTAGTCAGCCAGCGATTGTGCAAGTTCTCCCACTTCAAATGATGACAGAGGTCTGTCATTTTCATCATAGGTACACTTCAACTGTGAGAGACAGAATGTGGGGAAAAAAACAGGAATTCACATTGTATGAATTTTAAAGAATTTATTTGTAAATGATGGTGGTAAATAAGTATTTGGTCAACCATTCAAAGCTCTCACCGATGGAAGGAGGTTTTGGCTCCAAATCTCACGATACATGGCCCCATTCATTCTGTCCTTAACACGGATCAATTGTCCTGTCCCCTTAGCAGAAAAACAGCCCCAAAGCATGATGTTTCCACCCCCATGCTTCACAGTAGGTGTGGTGTTCTTGGGATGCAACTCTGTATTCTTCTTCCTCCAAACACGACGAGTTGAGTTGATACCAAAATGGATACATGGATGATACAGCAGAGGATTGGGAGAATGTCATGTGGTCAGATGAAACCAAAATAGAACTTTTTGGTATAAACTCAACTCGTCGTGTTTGGAGGAAGAAGAATACTGAGTTGCATCCCAAGAACACCATACCTACTGTGAAGCATGGGGGTGGAAACATCATGCTTTGGGGCTGTTTTTCTGCTAAGGGCACAGGACGATTGATCCGTGTTAAGGAAAGAATGAATGGGGCCATGTATCCTGAGATTTGGAGCCAAAACCTCCTTCCATCAGTGAGAGCTTTGAATGCTTGACCAAATACTTGTTTTCCACCATCATTTACAAAAATAAATTCTTTAAAATTCCTACAATGTGAATTCCTGGATTTTTTTCCACATTCTGTCTCTCCCAGTTGAAGTGTACCTATGATGAAAATGACAGACCTCTGTCATCATTTGAAGTGGGAGAACTTGCACAATCGCCGGCTGACTAAATACTTGTTTGCCCCACTGTACACCTGTCCTTCAGGTGTGTGTTGTCTAGGAAATATCCCACTTTCCAAACTTGCGTGTAGGAAGGACGTGAATGAGGTCTTCGCTCGGTGCTATACTTTCTCTTCCCAACAAATGAACGTGAAAAGCCACTAAAACCTTCTAGTAATGTTCCCGTTGAAATCAGCTGGGAAGTTGTCCAACAGGACTTGGTGAGTCATTGGCCAGGTGGTCATATGAGCGCAGGCAGTGTACCAAGACACACCTCTGCTCAGGTGTGCCAGTATGACATCAATGCAAGCACGCTGCTACCACAATGCAACGTGGAGCTTTGGCTGCAAGTAGTGGAGTACAAAACAAGCCTGCATTGAAATCAAATATGCAGAAAGAACAGGCAATCACAACACTTGCTGAGGAAGAAAATAAAATGAGCACAATCCAGTCCAGGGGAATCACAGTCCAACATCAGACAAATGATTGTCTACTGAACACCAAGGACCACACACCCCCACCTCTTAAAAGCATCCTTTAGTTTTATCCAGGCCTGTCAAACTCCTTTTTGGGGGCCACTCGCATTTTTGGCTGCCATCTGAGGCCTGCTGCTAACAGTGACTAATATAAGAATAGAAATGTTTACATCTCATGACATTATTACATGTTAGTGTGTATGCATTAGGGTTGTCCCCATGCCAATATATCGGTACCAATATGTATTGTGATACTTTTCTAAATAAAAAGGACCACAAAAAATGTCATTATTGTCTTTATTTGAACAACAAATGTTAGTTAAGATGAAACATATGTTTATTATTGTCATTTAGTCCTTCAATAAAATGTTGAACATACTAGACAACTTGTCTTTTAGTAGTAAGTAAACAAACAAAGACTCCTAATTAGTCTGCAGTAACATATTGTGTCATTTATACACCTATTATTTTGTACACATTATGAGGGACAAACTGTAAATAATTATTATTAATCCACTTATTCATTTACTGTTAATATCTGCTTATTTTCTGTTTTAACATGTTCTATCTACACTTGTGTTCAAATGTAATAATCACTTATTCTTCTCTTCTTTGATACCTGACATTAGTTTTGGATGATACCACAAATGTAGTATCGATCCGATACCAAGTAGTTACAGGATCATACATGGTGGTCTGGCGGTGAGGATTCGGCGCTTTCACCACTGCAGCCCGGGTTTGATTCCCAGTCAAAGAAATTACTTTTTACCGTGAATTGGACCCTGACTTAAAAAAAAGTTGAAAAACTATTGGGGTGTTACCATTTAGTGGTCAACTGTACGGAATATGTACTGTACTGTGCAATCTTCCAATAAAAGTTTCAATAAATCAATCAATCAATCATACATTGGTCATATTCAAAGTCCTCATGTGTCCAGGAACATATTTACTGACTTTATAAACATAATATGAACTCTAAAAATAGGAAAAAAGATTGTGTGACAATACAAAAAGTTGATGTAATTATAGCAGAATCTACTAGATACGCTCTTGTACTTGGTATCATTACAGTGGATGTCAGGTGTAGATCCACCCATGGCATTTGTTTACATTCAGGCGCGCTAGCTTTCGTTAGCAGTGATGGCGAGGAACTATTGCATCCTCCTAAGGTGTGTAGTGCAGCATGTTTAGCTATTCCTCATCCTGGGGGCCATATAGGATGAGGTGGTTGGCCAGAGGTGGCCCCCGGGCTTTGAGTTTGAAACCTGCGTTGTGTACGCAACAAACACGATGCCTTCCACGGTCAATCGGACACAAAAGCCATCGAACAAATCCACGGGCCTCCCAACTGTCACTGTGTGCGTATGACTGCGACACAACATACTCAGGTATGTAGGTAACACAACTTGCACCAGGTAAGTAAGTAACACAACTTACACCAGGTAAGTAAGTAACACAACTTACACCAGGTAAGTAAGTAACACAACGTACACCAGGTAAATAAGTAACACAACTTACACCAGGTAAGTAAGTAACACAACTTACACCAGGTAAGTAAGTAACACAACTTACACCAGGTAAATAAGTAACACAACTTACACCAGGTAAGTAAGTAACACAACTTACACCAGGTAAGTAAGTAACACAACTTACACCAGGTAAGTAAGTAACACAACTTACACCAGGTAAATAAGTAACACAACTTACACCAGGTAAGTAAGTAACACAACTTACACCAGGTAAGTAAGTAACACAACTTACACCAGGTAAGTAAGTAACACAACTTACACCAGGTAAATAAGTAACACAACGTACACCAAGTAAGTAAGTAACACAACTTACACCAGGTAAATAAGTAACACAACTTACACCAGGTAAGTAAGTAACACAACTTACACCAGGTAAGTAAGTAACACAACTTACACCAGGTAAGTAAGTAACACAACTTACACCAGGTAAGTAAGTAACACAACTTACACCAGGTAAGTAAGTAACACAACTTACACCAGGTAAGTAAGTAACACAACTTACACCAGGTAAGTAAGTAACACAACTTACACCAGGTAAGTAAGTAACACAACTTACACCAGGTAAATAAGTAACACAACGTACACCAAGTAAGTAAGTAACACAACTTACACCAGGTAAATAAGTAACACAACTTACACCAGGTAAGTAAGTAAGTAACACAACTTACACCAGGTAAATAAGTAACACAACTTACACCAGGTAAGTAAGTAACACAACTTACACCAGGTAAGTAAGTAACACAACTTACACCAGGTAAGTAAGTAACACAACTTACACCAGGTAAGTAAGTAACACAACTTACACCAGGTAAATAAGTAACACAACTTACACCAGGTAAGTAAGTAACACAACTTACACCAGGTAAATAAGTAACACAACTTACACCAGGTAAGTAAGTAACACAACTTACACCAGGTAAGTAAGTAACACAACTTACACCAGGTAAATAAGTAACACAACTTACACCAGGTAAGTAAGTAACACAACTTACACCAGGTAAGTAAGTAACACAACTTACACCAGGTAAGTAAGTAACACAACTTACACCAGGTAAGTAAGTAACACAACTTACACCAGGTAAGTAAGTAACACAACTTACACCAGGTAAATAAGTAACACACTGTGGAGGACTACTAAATAATTTTGGAACAGGCGACTGCGGAGGCCGACTAAATAATTTTGGAACAGAGTTTTGACAACAGGTACGGAGTGAGAGTCTGTTGAAATAAAAAGTGTTTCTGGCCTTCCTGTCGGTCGTTTTTTCTTAATAATGACGTGGCAGCAGCCAGCGTCATCTCACAAGACCCTCGGGTGTTGTTGTCCTGCAAAATTCTGTATGCCTGAAATATTTTCTATCCTGCCGCATGGAGGCGGAGCTTTGTTCAGCTTGTTCAGACAGCGTTATTAGCCATGTCAATGACACAAAATGTGGATTATTCCCATCATGCTTTGATTGTCGGAAATGTTGTCGGTGTAAAGTGTGAACATTCCTGCCCCAATCAAAGCTTTGGATCACCTGGACATGACGTGTTGTTCTTGTATCCTAGCTTCTCTTCTCTATCGATTATATTTGTATTCTAGCTTCTCTTCTCTATCGATTATATTTGTATTCTAGCTTCTCTTCTCTATCGATTACAGTGCTTGGTCCGCCTGCTATTTTCTGCCAATGACATTCATAACATCCTGTAATTTGCTATATTAGTGATTTCATCTTCTGATAGATAGTAAGATAAGACCAATATAATGGGAACAAACACTACAGAGCAGACATAATCCCGTGATAAAAACAAAACAAAAACAGCACATATTTTATGGCTAATAACAGGAAGTGCTGGCGCTGGCACAGAGCTCCGCCCCCATACACACGGTAGGGGACACAAAATATTTCAGGGATACAGAATTTGGCATGAGGACGTGAATGTCAATCAAGTGACGTCTTAGTGAAGATTGATGATGGCTCATTTGAGGTCTATTTTTGACCGCAGCCGGTCACTGGCAATGCACCCCCGCTGTACAGTAACAGGAGCATGCTGTACAGTAACAGGAGCATGCTGTACAGTAACAGGAGCATGCTATACAGTAGCAGGAGCATGCTGTACAGTAACAGGAGCATGCTGTACAGTAACAGGAGCATGCTATACAGTAACAGGAGCATGCTATACAGTAGCAGGAGCATGCTGTACAGTAGCAGGAGCATGCTGTACAGTAACAGGAGCATGCTGTACAGTAGCAGGAGCATGCTGTACAGTAGCAGGAGCATGCTGTACAGTAGCAGGAGCATGCTGTACAGTAGCAGGAGCATGCTGTACAGTAACAGGAGCATGCTGTACAGTAGCAGGAGCATGCTGTACAGTAACAGGAGCATGCTGCACAGTAACAGGAGCATGCTGCACAGTAACAGGAGCATGCTGTACAGTAGCAGGAGCATGCTATACAGTAACAGGAGCATGCTATACAGTAGCAGTAGCATGCTGTACAGTAACAGGAGCATGCTGTACAGTAACAGGAGCATGCTGTACAGTAGCAGGAGCATGCTGTACAGTAACAGGAGCATGCTGTACAGTAACAGGAGCATGCACATATTTGCATTGTTCAGTTGTTGTGCTTGTTGCCATCTGAACCCGCCCAGGACCACTCTTGCTCCCACTGCCTTGCACACTAGCAGCAGGTGAAAGGCATGCAAGGTGACATCACACCTTAGTCCAAAGAAAGAGCTGTGTCCCGCTCCACTTTAGACGGGCGTGAGGCTGAGACAAGGTCCAATGTCATCACGATGCGATCACAGACGTCAGAGTTTGGTAAGAATGGCGTCCAGCCAGGCCTCACACAACTATGCCGTTTGAGCTGCAGCCTGCTTTGAGAAGTGATGACTCACCCGAGGCCACGCCCCTTCAAGCGCACACTTGCATGGCAGCAGCGGCGTCTCAAGCTGGTGCTTTAAATGAGGGGAGATGGTCAGCACCTGGCAGGTGAGGGCAGGTGAGGGCATGCAAGGCTGAGGGTGGCACTTCTCTTTGATGCAGAGTGAATACACAAAGTGGTGTCAACTCAGTCTTCTTGCTAAAGCCACGCCTTGTTGAGCACAAAGTCAACACGCCCAAAGTTTGTACTGTACTTCTACTTCAATGGACTTGACAAAGGAAGTTGCCGTCCGCTCTACATTAGCACTTGATGGTGTGGGAACACTAACTCTGAATGCTGCACAAATCACTTTTGGCTGCACAAAACCTGCTCAACTGCTATTAAGCATGACTTCATGCACGACTTCCAATAAAGGCCAAAGCATTAAAATATGCTCTTTTATGTACAGTACAGGCCAAAGGTTTGGACACACCTCCTCCTCATTCATCTTTATTTCCATGACTATTTACATTGTAGATTGTCACATCAGAACTAGGAATGAACACATGTGGAGTTATGTACTTCACAAAAAAGGGGAATTACCTAAAAACATGTTTTATATTCTACCGACTTCAAAATAGCCGCCCTTTGCTCTGATTACTGCTTTGCACACTCTTGGCATTCTCTCCATGAGCTGCAAGAGGTAGTCACCTGGAATGCTTTTCACTTCACTTGAAGCTCATGGAGAGAATGCCAAGAGTGTGCAGAGCAGTAATTATTTTTATTAGAAACTACAATATATTTCAGATATTTCACCTTTTTTGTGAAGTACATAACTCCACATGTGTTCATTTGGGCGGCATAGCTCGGTTGGTAGAGTGGCCGTGCCAGCAACTTGAGGGTTGCAGGTTCCATTCCCGCTTCCGCCATCCTAGTCACTGCCGTTGTGTCCTTGGGCAAGACACTTGACCCACCTGCTCCCAGTGCCACCCACACTGCTTTAAATGGAACTTAGATATTGGGTGTCAGTATGTAAAGCGCTTTGAGTCACTAGAGAAAAGCGCTACATAAATATAATTCACTTCACGTCATTTATAGTTTTGATGTGACAATCAATACAATGTAAATAGTCATGGAAATAAGTTAAAGTTAAAGTGCCAGTGATAGTCACACACACACGCACACGCACACACACGCACACGCACACACACACACACGCACACACACACACACACACACACACACACACACACACACACACACACACACACACACACACACACACACACACACACACACACACACATTTATTGTTTAATATATATTTATTTTTCTCAAGAGAAAGCTTAGGCAGTTGACCATTTGTGCATTCATTAGTGATGTATTGGAATATCCATAGCAGATCTTCATGTTCTAATATGGAATATAAAATATCAATACTTTTGAGACTTCAGGTATTTGAGATAACGTGTATTATTTACAGGAACACAGTGTAAAAAAGTAAGACAACTTGTGAATTAAGTCAATGTTGAATTTTCAGTTTATTTCCACGTAAACATATTTGTGTAACTGAATTGTGAAGAACTTTTTATTGTAGAAGTTTACTAATTCTTATATTTTAATGCTTTTATTATTTCAGTTTTTTCCATTATTTTATGGTTTGCAACACCCTTTTTCTGTACTTTGAATGATTTTGTCATTAGTTTTTTCTGGTATTACCTTGGCTATATTGCGAGCGAGCGGAGAGGAGGAGCGGAAGAGCGACCTGGAATGAGGTTTTATTGAAAAATAAACAAAGTCAAACTGCTCAAGCCATGTCCTTCCTTGGTGCTCCTGGGAACCCACAAGACAACGGCTTGAGACCGTCACAATACCGTAGCTGCGTGTGTCAAATATGAGTCATTAAATGACTCCCGCCTCCTGGTGGTAGAGGGCGCTAGTGATCCTTCTTGCGACTACGCGGCTGCAGAAGAAGTGACAATGAGTGACGTGATACAGTATGTGCTGGGACGGATATGACAGACCTTTTAGCATGTAACACTCCTCTGCCGGCTATGTAAACAAATGAAGTAAAGCATGTTCCAGTCCTAAATACCCAGTGTATTATTTATACAATAACACTTCCTGGTGGCAGCGGTGGGATAAAGAGATCACCCACAAAGCAGAACGGGAGGGGGAGTTTTCTGAGGATAATTCTGTCGTCGCCCCCGCACTTGAGGAGCCGAGCTAACTGATAGCAGCGGTCTGATAGCAGCTTTCTAAAGTGGACTTTCAATGGAAGCAAGAGGTAATAAAGGAAGATCTCCATCGAGACAGAGAGACTTTTAAAACTGAAGAAAGATAAGGAAGACTTCTATAAACAAGTTATCCATGCTTTTGATCAGAAGGAGCTGCGCATGGACTTCATTTATAAGTAAAGGTAAGACCATAATAACGTTTTTTTTTAATATATGTGCTTTTCATGATGGTATCCTTACATCAGACTCACATTTTTACTGCATGCCTTTGGTAAGTGCCGGAGTGAGAAGAGGTTTTAAAATAATTAGCGCATGCTTACTTTTACTGCATGCCTTTGGTAAGTGCAGGAGTGAGTAGATGTTTTAAATTAATTAGCTCCCCGGCGGCAAATCAAGGAAATACAGTATATCATATTGTAGGTGTTTATTACACTTTGCGTTCATATTTTGCTGTTTGTTACATTTTTGTTGTGTTTTGCTTGATTGTAAAAGATGTCTAAAGAAGAGCGACGTTTATATGTTGTTAATATTCAGTGTTTTATTGTTCATAGTTAACATTGTAAATCCCACTTTCGTTATTTCAACGTATATTTTGGGTGTCCCATTCAGTAAAAAACTGTAAAATTCCATTCTGTTTGTTTGAGGTGTTCTGTCATCACTTTTTGACAACTATATTGGACATTGTGACTTTTGCTATTAGTCTTCCTGGAGAAAATGGACCCCAACACACATACTGTACAGCATGTTTTTACAGCTAAATGGAGCCTATCTCAGATCTCAGCTGCATTCGGGCAGAAGGCGGGGTACACCCAGGACAAGTCACCACCTCATGGCAGGGCCAACATAGATAGACAACATTCACACTCGAGGGAGCATTTAGTGTTGCCCCCGAGTCAAAATATTTGACATTTGCTCTGATCTGTAGGTTTATTAGCAGTATTAAACATGAGATAATATTCAATATTCAGGTAAAGTCACCATTTTAATATTGCTCTGCTTTTTGTATCATTCATAACCATAAAGTAGCTCATTTTTGTCAAACCGGTTGGTGACACATGCGTCATATTAATAGAGCGCCGGTGTTGTTTACTGCAACGACTCCCCCGCCTGCAAAAGCTGCCTTTTTATTGCTCAAGAAACCGCATACTTCATCTCATAGAAAGCAACGAGGCGCTCAATCGCACAAGCGGGATGAGTCCTACCATAGAAGTGTTGACTGATACCAGTCAGGAAGTCCTTGCACACACAAACACACACAAACACACACACACACACACACACACACACACACAGATGGAGAAAAAAAGTAATGCAATAATGATACATACCATAAGTTTGCGTGTGTGATTATATCCTCTCTCTCTCTATATATATGTATATATATCTGTATGTTGTTGCGGCCGGGTCACCTTAGATTCTAGCTAGAGCCAACACTTATTCACACATCACATGCACGCACACACACACAAAACCAAAAAAACATCCACGCCCAGCCGTGCACAACTTTGCTGCTCCGCCCTGCAGGAAGTGCACAACAAGCTAGCCCCGCCCCTTCCTCCTGAAGCCAGCTGAGCAGGCTCAGTCAGATCGGGTCAGCCCACTGCCTGGGAAACAAATAAATAAATCCACTTGGCAGTGGAGGACATGCATGTTTGTGACAGAGCAGGACGAGATAGGCAGCGGCGTGGTCTGGGCGTGACTCTCACACACTCACTGCTCTGGAATCTAGACGCCGCTCCAGTAGAGACAGAGCGTGTTGCGGTTGGGAAAGAAAAGAAGGAGGTGATGTGCATCACATGTTGTCCCCACCCCACCCAAACAACACCAACCAGAAAAAGTTCATGTAACGCTAGAAAAAGGTCACAGGGTGACCCCCAAGGACGTAAACACAAACTCAGGCGTGTTTCCTGGCAGGACTTGCAGGAAATGAACGTTACAGGAAACAACTTGTGGACGGCGGCCAGATGTTACGTAAGAATCATCAGCAGGAGAAGACAAGGACGTCTAGGCCTTCTTTTGTACGAAGTAATACACTGTCTAGTGAGGGGGGAGCAGCGCCTCCTTGTCACGCCCGTCTAGTGAGGGGGGAGCACCGCCTCCTCGTCACGCCTGTCTAGTGAGGGGGGAGCAGCGCCTCCTCGTCACGCCTGTCTAGTGAGGGGGGAGCAGCGCCTCCTTGTCACGCCTGTCTAGTGAGGGGGGAGCAGCGCCTCCTTGTCACGCCTGTCTAGTAAGGGGGGAGCAGCGCCTCCTTGTCACGCCTGTCTAGTGAGGGGGGAGCAGCGCCTCCCTGTCACGCCTGTCTAGTGAGGGGGGAGCAGCGCCTCCTCGTCACGCCTGTCTAGTGAGGGGGGAGCAGCGCCTCCTCGTCACGCCTGTCTAGTGAGGGGGGAGCAGCGCCTCCCTGTCACGCCTGTCTAGTGAGGGGGGAGCAGCGCCTCCTCGTCACGCCTGTCTAGTGAGGGGGGAGCAGCGCCTCCTCGTCACGCCTGTCTAGTGAGGGGGGAGCAGCGCCTCCTCGTCACGCCTGTCTAGTGAGGGGGGAGCAGCGCCTCCTTGTCACGCCTGTCTAGTGAGGGGGGAGCAGCGCCTCCTCGTCACGCCTGTCTAGTGAGGGGGGAGCAGCGCCTCCTCGTCACGCCTGTCTAGTGAGGGGGGAGCAGCGCCTCCTTGTCACGCCTGTCTAGTGAGGGGGGAGCAGCGCCTCCTCGTCACGCCTGTCTAGTGAGGGGGGAGCAGCGCCTCCTTGTCACGCCTGTCTAGTGAGGGGGGAGCAGCGCCTCCTCGTCACGCCTGTCTAGTGAGGGGGGAGCAGCGCCTCCTCGTCACGCCTGTCTGGTGAGGGGGGAGCAGCGCCTCCTTGTCACGCCTGTCTAGTGAGGGGGGAGCAGCGCCTCCTCGTCACGCCTGACAGCACTTATGTGACAATGGAGTGACACACCTTTGTGTCAGCTCACACTTTTGTGCTATTTTCTGCATCATAAAACTCACTGGAGTCTGCTTGAAATGTGGGCCACTGTTGTTGTTGTTGTTGTTGTTGTTGTCACTTCACACAGGCCACATTTTTAGGTGCAGTTAGGCCCATTACGTTGCATACTTTACATATTGTCTAAAATGCATTTTCTCATCAATAACATGACATCATCGTGCCGCAGTCTCAGTCAATTAGTGCGCCAGGAATATATATATATATATGTATCTGTATGTATATATATATATATATATATATATATATATGTATATATATATGTATCTGTATGTATATATATATATCTGTATGTATGTATATATATATATATATATATATATATATATATATATATATATGTATATATATATAATTTCTAAGAAAAAATAGCAAAGTTTACCAGATGGAAGATGACATATCTTGTCTTTGCAGTCTATTCAAGTGAATATAAGTTGAAAATGATTTGCATATCATTGTAGTCTCTCTTTATTTAGCATTTACACAAGGTGACAACTTCACTGCTTTTGGCTTTTATAGTATGCCAACAGTTGGAATGCATTTTAGCCACAGAACGAACATTGCAGCATGGGAAGGACAGAATATGAGACACACATTGATAACTTATTGCAAAGTGTAAAGTACTGTATAACCTTTGTGAAGTGATGATGTAATGATATTGCAGGTTGTTGAAAGTATAAACCATGGATGTCTATATATTTATGTCTGCAGCATCACATCCTTGCACTTGGCCAGCAGGACAACAAGCAGCTGATTAGAAAAGTCAAATGACAAGGTTGCTTATGAATGCATGAGAGGCAGAAATGACTCCATCTAGTGTCGGATTTGTTCAAGCCTTTTTGTCAACAAATATCCTTCCAAGGAAAGAGAGCAGTCCTCGCCCCACATGGAATATTTCACTCTCTTCTTTTAGTCTAAAAGCTGTGCCCCAGCAACACAACTTCTCACTGTGTCAGAGGGCAAAGAACACATTGGTTCCAAATGTGTTCCTCCGTAACCCTTGGCAACACTTCTCTGTGTTGTCAAAGAGGGAGCCTGGCCCCGCCCACTCAGAACTTGCTATCTTCATACTTTCTTCTTCATGGGAGAGGAAACTCTTAACTTGCAGGCAACAGTCTTCAAATAGTTGATGCACTGATCTTACATTCAAAGCCAACATCTTGCACATACTTTGCTGCTGATATGTTGTGCAGAGTGAGCTACAACAACTGCAATCATCTACTGAAGATAAGATAAAAAGTGAAAAATGCAGGATTCAGTTACGTCAACTCACCACCAAGTAAAGAACACATGCCAGCAACTAGCTTATAAAAACACAACCATTTCCTGTGTGGAAGCCCTGACTTGAAATGGACAGGAAATCACTGATTATAATACACAAATAAATCCGCCAGAGAATAAGAAGACAGTCACAGGTTGTACTGCAATTCAATGCCGGACTCAAAGAAAATAAGAAGAAAACAACAAACTGTTTATTATGCAAGGTGGTGAACATACAAAAAATGTGCAAAAATATATATTTTTTTGCACAAATATTTCTAAAAGTGGAAAAGTATTTACTTCACTATTTATTATCTGTGAGAACAGAAAATACCTGTAATGCTACTGAAATATGTCTGTGACCAACTCATCTTGCCATATATACATATATATATATATATACATATATATATATATATACACATATATATATATATATATATATATATATATATATATGTGCGTCTGTGTATATATACACACACACACACACACACACATATATTTATATCTATCTATATATATATATATATATATATATATATATATATATATATATATATATATATATATATATATATATATATATATATAGTTACTTTTCTTTAGACTTTCGGCCCCTTGGCTAAATTTTGTAAGGCCTATGTGAAGAAGTTTGTACTGATATTGACTAAAAAGGTATGAGCACATTTTGATGAGACTTTCAGCAAATGTCATAAATGAGATAAGAAACACGTGATTACATTTTGGAGGTTGAAGCAGGAGTTGTTTGAGGTTCACTGGTGGAGAGATTGAAGATGAGTGAAAGCCGACCCCACCGACCAACAGAAATAATGCAGGCTTTCCATCAAGACATTTTCTAGCACCTACAAAGTCACATGACCCAGCAAAGACCAGGCCAGCTCACCTGTTAATCAGGTTAACACAAGCAATCACATTCACACCTACACCTAGGACCCCAGCTCACCTGTTAGTCACATCAACACAAGCAATCACATTCACACCTACACCTAGGACCCCAGCTCACCTGTTAGTCAGGTCAACACAAGCAATCACATTCACACCTACACCTAGGACCCCAGCTCACCTGTTAGTCAGGTCAACACAAGCAATCACATTCACACCTACACCTAGGACCCCAGCTCACCTGTTAGTCACATCAACACAAGCAATCACATTCACACCTACACCTAGGACCCCAGCTCACCTGTTAGTCACGTCAACACAAGCAATCACATTCACACCTACACCTAGGACCCCAGCTCACCTGTTAGTCAGGTCAACACAAGCAATCACATTCACACCTACACCTAGGACCCCAGCTCACCTGTTAGTCACGTCAACACAAGCAATCACATTCACACCTACACCTAGGACCCCAGCTCACCTGTTAGTCAGGTCAACACAAGCAATCACATTCACACCTACACCTAGGACCCCAGCTCACCTGTTAGTCAGGTCAACACAAGCAATCACATTCACACCTACACCTAGGACCCCAGCTCACCTGTTAGTCACGTCAACACAAGCAATCACATTCACACCTACACCTAGGACCCCAGCTCACCTGCAAGCAATCACGCTCACATTCACACCTACGGCCAATTTAATCCCGAGTGCAGCCCAACCTGGACATTTTAATCACAACATAAGTTCTCCAGTTGCATCCATGCCCTGGTTCTTTAGGTGTCCTTTCCTCTGCCCGCTCTAAACTTAGCTCCTGTACATCCCCCCTTAAGTTGGAGCTAACTTTGACCTCAAATGATAAAGTTCCAAGCAGTCGACACACAACTTGTCATACGCAGGTGTTTATGGGAAGACTCTCCACGGTTGTATTAAGTAAGTAGGACTGCAACCAGTAGTCCACAAAGAAATGTGTCGCCGACAACTATATTTGTGGACAATAGTCCTGACTTAGGCTTGTACAGTATACAGGTACAAATATAGTACTGCGATATTAATGAATCATATCCAGTACTACACCGCCTCTAAAAAGTACCGGTCTCTGACCCCCCCTTTTTTTTTTTACAAGCATGACAGACATGACAGTGTGTAGACAGAAAAGGGAGAATGGACACATTTTGGTGTAAAAAGTCAAGATAAAGGTGAAGTTATAACACTGAAACACCCTCAGGAAGAGCTGCTTTAACACATGCAGCTAACATCCATCCACAGTGTTTTAGCTACTTCTAAATCACTAACCCTTGTCTCCATGGAAACAAGTAAAGTAAGTTTCTTACAAGTATCATTATCACTGCAGGACGAGGAATAGCTAAACATGCTTCACTACAGTGTAGGAGGATACAATAGCTCACCACCGTCACAATGTAAACAAATGTCATGAGTGGATCTACACCCGACATCCACTGTAATGATACCAAGTACGAGAGCATATCCAGTAACTACTGCTATTATTACATTAATATTTTTTATCGTTACAAAATAATTTTTCTGTTTTTAAAAAAAAAAATTATATTATGCTTATAAACCCGGGAAATATGTCCCTGGACACATGAGAACTTTGAATATGACCAATGTATGATCCTGTAACTACTTGGTATCATTGGATCGATACCTAAATGTGTGGTATCATCCAAAACTAATGTCAAGTATCAAAGAAGAGAACAATAGGTTATTATTACATTTGAACAGAAGTGTAGATAGAACATGTTGAAACAGAAAACAGCGCAACACCTACCCTTTACATCAGTATTTATTACAAAATATCATTATTAGTTTACTAGGTATTATATTTTATTGTATGATCCTGTAACTACTTTGTATCATTGGATCCATATCTAAATGTGTGGTATCATCCAAAACTAATGTCATGTATCAAAGAAGAGAAGAATAAGTGATTATTACATTTGAACAGAAGTGTAGATAGAACATGTTGAAACAGAAAATAAGCAGATATTAACAGTAAATGAACAAGTAGATTAATAATCCATTTTTACAGCTTGTCCCTCAAAATAACAGGTGTATAAATGACACAATATGTTACCGCAGACTAATTAGGAGTCTTTGTTTGTTTACTTACTACTAAAAGACAAGTTGTCTATTTTATTGAAGGACTAAATGACAATAATAAACATATGTTTCATCTACACTAAGATGTTTTGTTGCACCGCTATTAAAATATTGGTATCGAGACAACCCTACTGTGAATACTAATGTACAGGTGATTTTTTTTAAATCATTTTTATTTTTAATAAATGAGCTAAATAAAAATAAAAAATGGTATCACATTGTCATTATGGGGTATTGTGTGTAGAATTTGGAGGAGAAAAATGAATGTATTCAATTTGGGAATGTTTGGGCTGCAACATAACAAAATGTAGAAAAAGTGAAGCGCTGTGAATACTTTCTGGCTGCACAGTCAGCGAGTGGAGGAACGCCGGCTGGTCTTTAGGCACAATCAGGACAAACATGGGCCTCACAGCACGCATGGCAGATGTCAGCAGACAGCAGGAACAAAACAACATCACCTGAGTGACGCACCTGGACAGGTGAGCCTGCCAGCCACATTCACATCTGCACTTACAGACACAACAGTTATAATTACACAACCACATTCAAAACTATTTCATCATAATAATTGACCAGTGTGTTGTTTCCTTCCACATACAACTCTATCTTAATATTCATCATATATTCAGCACATTCTTTTGCCTATTTTAAGTAATGCATGACACACATGCCTACTTGACATCAGCAGCTCCAAATAGCAGCTTATTGATGACCAATATCATGTGACAAATGTTTAGTCACCTGATCTGTGGCCACCTAAAACACAGAATAATGTGAATTATTTCCACCTAAAACACAGAATAATGTGAATTACTGCCACCTAAAACAGAATAATGTGAATTATTTCCACCTAAAACACAGAATAATGTGAATTACTGCCACCTAAAACAGAATAATGTGAATTATTTCCACCTAAAACACAGAATAATGTGAATTACTGCCACCTAAAACAGAATAATGTGAATTATTTCCACCTAAAACACAGAATAATGTGAATTATTTCCACCTAAAACACAGAATAATGTGAATTACTGCCACCTAAAACAGAATAATGTGAATTATTTCCACCTAAAACAGAATAATGTGAATTATTTCCACCTAAAACAGAATAATGTGAATTACTGCCACCTAAAACACAGAACAATGTGAATTATTTCCACCTAAAACACAGAATAATGTGAATTATTTCCACCTAAAACAGAATAATGTGAATTATTTCCACCTAAAACAGAATAATGTGAATTATTTCCACCTAAAACAGAATAATGTGAATTATTTCCACCTAAAACAGAATAATGTGAATTACTGCCACCTAAAACACAGAATAATGTGAATTATTTCCACCTAAAACAGAATAATGTGAATTATTTCCACCTAAAACAGAATAATGTGAATTACTGCCACCTAAAACACAGAATAATGTGAATTATTTCCACCTAAAACAGAATAATGTGAATTACTGCCACCTAAAACAGAATAATGTGAATTATTTCCACCTAAAACACAGAATAATGTGAATTATTTCCACCTAAAACAGAATAATGTGAATTATTTCCACCTAAAACACAGAATAATGTGAATTATTTCCACCTAAAACAGAATAATGTGAATTATTTCCACCTAAAACACAGAATAATGTGAATTATTTCCACCTAAAACAGAATAATGTGAATTATTTCCACCTAAAACACAGAATAATGTGAATTATTTCCACCTAAAACAGAATAATGTGAATTATTTCCACCTAAAACAGAATAATGTGAATTACTGCCACCTAAAACACAGAATAATGTGAATTATTTCCACCTAAAACAGAATAATGTGAATTATTTCCACCTAAAACACAGAATAATGTGAATTATTTCCACCTAAAACAGAATAATGTGAATTACTGCCACCTAAAACACAGAATAATGTGAATTATTTCCACCTAAAACACAGAATAATGTGAATTACTGCCACCTAAAATACATAATAATATGAATTATTCAGAATAATGTGAATTACTACCACCTAAAACAGAATAATGTGAATTACTGCCACTTAAAACACAGAATAATGTGAATTATTTCCACCTAAAACGGAATAATATGAATTACTGCCACATAAAACACAGAATAATGTGAATTATTTCCACCTAAAACACAGAATAATGTGAATTATTTCCACCTAAAACAGAATAATGTGAATTATTTCCACCTAAAACACAGAATAATGTGAATCATTTCCACCTAAAATACAGAATAATGTGAATTACTGCCACCTAAAACACAGAATAATGTGAATTACTGCCACCTAAAACACAGAATATTGTGAATTATTTCCACCTAAAACACGGAATAATGTGAATTATTTCTACCTAAAACGGAATAATTTGAATTACTGTCACCTAAAAGACAGAATAATGTGAATTATTTCCAGCTAAAACAGAATAATTTGAATTACTGCCACCTAAAACACAGAATAATGTGAATTATTTCCACCTAAAACAGAATAATGTGAATTACTGCCACCTAAAACACAGAATAATGTGAATTATTTCCACCTAAAACGGAATAATGTGAATTACTGTCACCTAAAACGCATAATAATGTGAATTATTTCCACCTAAAACACAGAATAATGTGAATTATTTCCACCTAAAACACAGAATAATGTGAATTATTTCCACCTAAAACAGAATAATGTGAATTACTGCCATATAAAACACGGAATAATGTGAATTATTTCTACCTAAAACGGAATAATGTGAATTACTGCCACCTAAAACAGAATAATGTGAATTATTTCCACCTAAAACAGAATAAAGTGGATTACTGCCACTTAAAAGACAGAATAATGTGAATTATTTCCACCTAAAACAGAATAAAGTGGATTACTGCCACTTAAAAGACAGAATAATGTGAATTATTTCCACCTAAAACACAGAATAATGTGAATTATTTCCACCTAAAACACAGAATAATGTGAATTACTGCCAGCTAAAACAGAATAATGTGAATTATTTCCACCTAAAACAGAATAAAGTGGATTACTGCCACTTAAAAGACAGAATAATGTGAATTATTTCCAGCTAAAACAGAATAATGTGAATTACTGCCACCTAAAACACAGAATAATGTGAATTATTTCCACCTAAAACACAGAATAATGTGAATTACTGCCACCTAAAATACATAATAATATGAATTATTCAGAATAATGTGAATTACTACCACCTAAAACAGAATAATGTGAATTACTGCCACTTAAAACACAGAATAATGTGAATTATTTCCACCTAAAACGGAATAATATGAATTACTGCCACTTAAAACACAGAATAATGTGAATTATTTCCACCTAAAACACAGAATAATGTGAATTATTTCCACCTAAAACAGAATAATGTGAATTATTTCCACCTAAAACACAGAATAATGTGAATTATTTCCACCTAAAACAGAATAATGTGAATTATTTCCACCTAAAATACAGAATAATGTGAATTACTGCCACCTAAAACACAGAATAATGTGAATTATTTCCACCTAAAACACGGAATAATGTGAATTATTTCTACCTAAAACGGAATAATTTGAATTACTGTCACCTAAAAGACAGAATAATGTGAATTATTTCCAGCTAAAACAGAATAATGTGAATTACTGCCACCTAAAACACAGAATAATGTGAATTATTTCCACCTAAAACGGAATAATGTGAATTACTGTCACCTAAAACGCAGAATAATGTAAATTATTTCCACCTAAAACAGAATAATGTGAATTATTTCCACCTAAAACAGAATAATGTGAATTACTGCCATATAAAACACGGAATAATGTGAATTATTTCTACCTAAAACGGAATAATGTGAATTACTGCCAGCTAAAACAGAATAATGTGAATTATTTCCACCTAAAACAGAATAAAGTGGATTACTGCCACTTAAAAGACAGAATAATGTGAATTATTTCCACCTAAAACAGAATAAAGTGGATTACTGCCACTTAAAAGACAGAATAATGTGAATTATTTCCACCTAAAACACAGAATAATGTGAATTATTTCCACCTAAAACACAGAATAATGTGAATTACTGCCAGCTAAAACAGAATAATGTGAATTATTTCCACCTAAAACAGAATAAAGTGGATTACTGCCACTTAAAAGACAGAATAATGTGAATTATTTCCACCTAAAACAGAATAAAGTGGATTACTGCCACTTAAAAGACAGAATAATGTGAATTATTTCCACCTAAAACAGAATAAAGTGGATTACTGCCACTTAAAAGACAGAATAATGTGAATTATTTCCACCTAAAACACAGAATAATGTGAATTATTTCCACCTAAAACACAGAATAATGTGAATTACTGCCAGCTAAAACAGAATAATGTGAATTATTTCCACCTAAAACAGAATAAAGTGGATTACTGCCACTTAAAAGACAGAATAATGTGAATTATTTCCACCTAAAACAGAATAAAGTGAATTACTGCCACTTAAAAGACAGAATAAAGTGAATTACAGCCAGCTAGGATGTAAACACCCTTCATGCACGCACTTGGTCAGTTAATCAACAAAGAATTGAGGATGATGATTTTAAGCAGCACCTAAAACTTTACATGTTTACATTATTTAATCGCTTATAGTAATTTATTCATGTATTCACAATCAAAGCTATGGTGTGTATTCTTCTCAGTAAAATTTTGGCCCCATTTTGAATTGGAATATTGAAGCATAACACATGTCTCCTGTAGACATTACACCCGCCTCAAAATGATTATATCACACGATATTTTACACACATGCATCATGATCACTTTTTATAAAATATTAGATTTAATATTTCTAATTGTGTTTGTCAAATGTAGGCTAACACTGTACATAATTATATCTACGACAACAACATTTTTATATCATGTAAAAGTCCATTCATTTCAGCAACTCAACTTCAAATGTGAAAGTAAAATATGATAGAAAGGCAATAGATACCAAGTGAAATAGGTCCAACTTTTATTTGTTCTAACTTCTATGATCATGGTTTAAAGCTTTTGAACACCCAACATTTTCAAAAAGTTTCAATTCCATGTTTTTAAAGGCTTCAAACCATACTAATCTAAACTAGGCCTAGGCAATTATTTTGACCCGGGGGTCAAATTTAGAGAAAAAAAATGGGTGTGGGGGCTGGTATTTCTGATTTTCATGAGCACTAATAATACAAAACCTCACTATAATGTCTGATTGAATGCTAAAAAAGTTATGACAGACCACCTTAAAAAACAGAATGGAATTTTACATTTTCTTACTGACTGAGACACCCAGAATGTACATGAAAATAAAGAATGTTACAATATTAACTATGAAGGATAAAACAGTGAATATTGACAACATATGGACATCACACCCCCTCTACATCCACATATTTTACCATCAAACAAAATGCAACAAACATAGTGAAAAATTAACGCGAAAGGTAAAAAACAAACACCTCCAATCTGATATATGTGATATATCACTAAATTTACAACTTTGTTGTGAAAATCTCCTTCCACGTCTGTCCCTGACACCCACATTTCACACTCTGGAAACACTCTGTGGAAACACTCCCCACCCACACTGCTTGGTGCCTCCTTTGACCTGCTGTCACTTACATCACCATAGTAACTACTTACATCACCATAGTAACTAACTACATCACCATAGTAACTACTTACATCACCATAGTAACTAACTACATCACCATAGTAACTACTTACATCACCATAGTAACTAACTACATCACCATAGTAACTACTTACATCACCATAGTAACTAACTACATCACCATAGTAACTACTTACATCACCATAGTAACTAACTACATCACCATAGTAACTACTTACATCACCCTAGTAACTAACTATATCACCATAGTAACTAATTAAATGAGCATAGTAAGTAATTAGATGATGCAGATTCCAAGCATGTAAGTACTTAGTATAGTTGAAGAGTTGGGGTGATTATAAAAGATGAGTGCACATCATAATGTCAGCTACACTTGATATCTTAAACATCGAAAAACAAAATATTTGGGAATGTCCAGCGGGCCGGATTGAAAAGCTTAAAGGGCCACATGTGGCCCCCGGGCCTTCATTTGCCCAGGTCTGCTCTAAATGATATTGAGAGAAGACTTGAAATATATACAGTTGCATCTAATGAGCCTA
>NC_084626.1:22367464-22384964 GCF_033978795.1 Nerophis ophidion
TTGGGCCCAGGCATGAAAACGTTTAAGAACCCCTGCCTTAGTGTAAGGAGTTAGGCTGAAACAAATAGACCAGATCAGATCATAACAAGTGAATAGAAGGTTGTTCATACTGTACTTTGTAAACACACACACTCTCACACCTCACGCAAACAGTATGGAATTTTAAAGCTATTGTTTGACTTGTCTCTTTAAAGTGCAAAGTCTGCATTCCTATCAGCTGTACCTCACCCACAACTTGAAGGCTCTGTGCGCCTCCTCTACTTGGGTGGAGCGTGTGCAGACAATACAGCCTTTGAGTGAGTCACTGTGACACAATCATTTTTTAAACGGCGCTCTGAACTTGCTACTCTGGTTTGTGCAGCCAACACAAAGATTGACCGGCCACTGAAGCTTCCAGTCCAGGACCATGTTTTCCATACATAGTAGAATGCTCTAAGGCGGCCAAATATAAATGAGTGTCGTCTCACCTTGTGACATGTGGAACATGAGCCTCGGGGCCCGGGGTGGACTTACAAGAATAGTTTGGTGCAGTCAATGTAAAGACTATTTAAAGAGGAAATGTTACAACAACTACAATTTGCAATTTGGGTGTGCTGCATATGCAGCATGTGCCAAGCCGTCCAACCGCCAATACGTGTGAGTGGAACTGAAATGCTTGAATGCCCAGGGTGAGTGGAATGTGTGGGTGTTGGAACGGTTCCAATCGGTTAAGCAATGTTGGATAAGGAGAGTTTTTTATATTGCCCGTTCATTTTCAACGGGAGAAATTCCTGGTAATTTCGGGTAATCAGGGAATTTTTGGAACCGGGGAACATGCTGGCTTGAATGTCCCAGGTGAGATGAGTGTGGGGACGGTGGAACGGTTCAAATCGGATGAGAAATGTTGGATGTGTAGTAGATTGGGGCGAAAAATTCGGGAAATTCTGTAAAAAATGGGAATTTTGGAAAAGGAAAAACAAGTTTTGCGTTCCATATTTCCGATGGTGGTTGGATGGTTGAAAGATTGGTATCAGGTTAAAAAATGGAACATTTTGAGAATTTAGGGCATTGTAGAACTATGAATATGTTCATTCATTTGAATGGAAGTTACCTGGAAATTTGGGAATTTCAGGAAAACCGTGAATCTTTGAAAATATTGATACCAGCACAATTGTCCTAGACCATATGAATGGGTTGGTGTTGGAATTGGTAAAAAAACAAACAAACAAACAAAAAAGTAGTAATAGTTTTAATTGAGAATGAATATTTCGGAATCCCTGGAATTTTGGGAAAACCGGGATTTGTACGAAAAAGAAGATAAGATCATTTGTTGTCCCAATTAAGAGGAATGTTGTGAAGAAGGAATAGTCAGAAATGGTTGAAAAATGTGGACTGTGCAAACTTTCCAGGAAGAGGTAAAAATAAGGCTTTTGAAAACCAGGAATTCCTGGAGTTCTTTTGAAACTGGAAAATGGTAGTTTGCTAGACCAAGGTGAGATGAGTGTGCTGACGGTGGAACGTTAAAATCGGATGAGAAATGTGCGATATGTAGTAGATTGTGTAATTACCATTCATTGTCAATGGGGAGAACATTCCAGGAAAAATGGGAATTTTGGAAAAGTGAAAACATGTTTTGTGTTCGTTATATCGGAAAACTAGTGCGTGTGTGGATGGTTGAAAGGTCGGAATCGGGTTTAAAAATGGCGTGAAATTTTGAGAATTTAGGGCAAGAATATGTCCATTCATTTGATTGGGAATTTCCTGGAAATTTGGGAATTTGGAGAAAACCGGGAATCTTTGAAAATATTGAAACCTGCACAATTGTCCTGGATTATATCAAATTGTTGGGTGTTGGAATTTTTTGAATCGGTTAAAAAATGTTGATGAACAAACAGTTTGAATTGAGAATGGGTATTTCGGAATTCCTGGAATTCTGGGAAAACCGGAATTTGTAGGAAAAAGAAAATATGAGTGTTTGTTCTCCTAATTAAGATGAATTTTTTGAAGTTGAAACGGTTAAAAATGTGGAGTGTGCAAACTTTTTAGGAGGAGGTAAAAATAAGGCTTTGGAAAACTGGAAATTCCTGGAATTTCTTTGAACTGGGAAAATGGTCGTTTGATTGACCAAAGTGTGGACGGGGGAACGCTTGGAATCGGGAGAGAAATGTGGGAATTGTGCATGTTTGAAAATTGGCCCTTTCATTTTCAATGGGCAAAATGTCCCGGAAAAAGGGGAATTGTGGGTAATGTGTGTTAACTTTAACTGCTAGACTGCAACAAAGACAGCAGGACAGGTGTCATGCAGGCAAGACGTACATGACACCTGTCTACATGCATGTTCCACCTCAGTAGTCAGCAGGTGACACTCCCCTGTGGTGCATGTAGACAGGTGTCATGCAGGCAAGACGTACATGACACCTGTCTACATGCATGTTCCACCTCAGTAGTCAGCAGGTGACACTCCCCTGTGGTGCATGTAGACAGGTGTCATGCAGGCAGGACGTACATGACACCTGTCTACATGCATGTTCCACCTCAGTAGTCAGCAGGTGACACTCCCCTGTGGTGCATGTAGACAGGTGTCATGCAGGCAAGACGTACATGACACCTGTCTACATGCATGTTCCACCTCAGTAGTCAGCAGGTGACACTCCCCTGTGGTGCATGTAGACAGGTGTCATGCAGGCAGGACGTACATGACACCTGTCTACATGCATGTTCCACCTCAGTAGTCAGCGGGTGACACTCCCCTGTGGTGCATGTAGACAGGTGTCATGCAGGCAAGACGTACATGACACCTGTCTACATGCATGTTCCACCTCAGTAGTCAGCAGGTGACACTCCCCTGAGGTGCATGTAGACAGGTGTCATGCAGGCAAGACGTACATGACACCTGTCTACATGCATGTTCCACCTCAGTAGTCAGCAGGTGACACTCCCCTGTGGTGCATGTAGACAGGTGTCATGCAGGCAGGACGTACATGACACCTGTCTACATGCATGTTCCACCTCAGTAGTCAGCGGGTGACACTCCCCTGTGGTGCATGTAGACAGGTGTCATGCAGGCAAGACGTACATGACACCTGTCTACATGCATGTTCCACCTCAGTAGTCAGCAGGTGACACTCCCCTGTGGTGCATGTAGACAGGTGTCATGCAGGCAGGACGTACATGACACCTGTCTACATGCATGTTCCACCTCAGTAGTCAGCGGGTGACACTCCCCTGTGGTGCATGTAGACAGGTGTCATGCAGGCAAGACGTACATGACACCTGTCTACATGCATGTTCCACCTCAGTAGTCAGCAGGTGACACTCCCCTGAGGTGCATGTAGACAGGTGTCATGCAGGCAAGACGTACATGACACCTGTCTACATGCATGTTCCACCTCAGTAGTCAGCAGGTGACACTCCCCTGTGGTGCATGTAGACAGGTGTCATGCAGGCAGGACGTACATGACACCTGTCTACATGCATGTTCCACCTCAGTAGTCAGCGGGTGACACTCCCCTGTGGTGCATGTAGACAGGTGTCATGCAGGCAAGACGTACATGACACCTGTCTACATGCATGTTCCACCTCAGTAGTCAGCGGGTGACACTCCCCTGTGGTGCATGTAGACAGGTGTCATGCAGGCAGGACGTACATGACACCTGTCTACATGCATGTTCCACCTCAGTAGTCAGCGGGTGACACTCCCCTGTGGTGCATGTAGACAGGTGTCATGCAGGCAGGACGTACATGACACCTGTCTACATGCATGTTCCACCTCAGTAGTCAGCGGGTGACACTCCCCTGTGGTGCATGTAGACAGGTGTCATGCAGGCAAGACGTACATGACACCTGTCTACATGCATGTTCCACCTCAGTAGTCAGCAGGTGACACTCCCCTGAGGTGCATGTAGACAGGTGTCATGCAGGCAGGACGTACATGACACCTGTCTACATGCATGTTCCACCTCAGTAGTCAGTGGGTGACACTCCCCTGTGGTGCATGTAGACAGGTGTCATGCAGGCAGGACGTACATGACACCTGTCTACATGCATGTTCCACCTCAGTAGTCAGCAGGTGACACTCCCCTGAGGTGCATGTAGACAGGTGTCATGCAGGCAGGACGTACATGACACCTGTCTACATGCATGTTCCACCTCAGTAGTCAGCAGGTGACACTCCCCTGTGGTGCATGTAGACAGGTGTCATGCAGGCAGGACGTACATGACACCTGTCTACATGCATGTTCCACCTCAGTAGTCAGCAGGTGACACTCCCCTGAGGTGCATGTAGACAGGTGTCATGCAGGCAAGACGTACATGACACCTGTCTACATGCATGTTCCACCTCAGTAGTCAGCAGGTGACACTCCCCTGTGGTGCATGTAGACAGGTGTCATGCAGGCAGGACGTACATGACACCTGTCTACATGCATGTTCCACCTCAGTAGTCAGCAGGTGACACTCCCCTGTGGTGCATGTAGACAGGTGTCATGCAGGCAGGACGTACATGACACCTGTCTACATGCATGTTCCACCTCAGTAGTCAGCAGGTGACACTCCCCTGTGGTGCATGTAGACAGGTGTCATGCAGGCAAGACGTACATGACACCTGTCTACATGCATGTTCCACCTCAGTAGTCAGCAGGTGACACTCCCCTGAGGTGCACGTAGACAGGTGTCATGCAGGCAGGACGTACATGACACCTGTCTACATGCATGTTCCACCTCAGTGGTCAGCAGGTGACACTCCCCTGTGGTGCATGTAGACAGGTGTCATGCAGGCAAGACGTACATGACACCTGTCTACATGCATGTTCCACCTCAGTAGTCAGCAGGTGACACTCCCCTGAGGTGCACGTAGACAGGTGTCATGCAGGCAGGACGTACATGACACCTGTCTACATGCATGTTCCACCTCAGTGGTCAGCAGGTGACACTCCCCTGTGGTGCATGTAGACAGGTGTCATGCAGGCAAGACGTACATGACACCTGTCTACATGCATGTTCCACCTCAGATGTCAGCGGGTGACACTCCCCTGAGGTGCATGTAGACAGGTGTCATGCAGGCAAGACGTACATGACACCTGTCTACATGCATGTTCCACCTCAGTAGTCAGCAGGTGACACTCCCCTGTGGTGCATGTAGACAGGTGTCATGCAGGCAAGACGTACATGACACCTGTCTACATGCATGTTCCACCTCAGTAGTCAGCAGGTGACACTCCCCTGTGGTGCATGTAGACAGGTGTCATGCAGGCAGGACGTACATGACACCTGTCTACATGCATGTTCCACCTCAGTAGTCAGCAGGTGACACTCCCCTGAGGTGCATGTAGACAGGTGTCATGCAGGCAAGACGTACATGACACCTGTCTACATGCATGTTCCACCTCAGTAGTCAGCAGGTGACACTCCCCTGAGGTGCATGTAGACAGGTGTCATGCAGGCAAGACGTACATGACACCTGTCTACATGCATGTTCCACCTCAGTAGTCAGCAGGTGACACTCCCCTGAGGTGCATGTAGACAGGTGTCATGCAGGCAGGACGTACATGACACCTGTCTACATGCATGTTCCACCTCAGTAGTCAGCAGGTGACACTCCCCTGAGGTGCATGTAGACAGGTGTCATGCAGGCAGGACGTACATGACACCTGTCTACATGCATGTTCCACCTCAGTAGTCAGCGGGTGACACTCCCCTGAGGTGCATGTAGACAGGTGTCATGCAGGCAGGACGTACATGACACCTGTCTACATGCATGTTCCACCTCAGTAGTCAGCGGGTGACACTCCCCTGTGGTGCATGTAGACAGGTGTCATGCAGGCAGGACGTACATGACACCTGTCTACATGCATGTTCCACCTCAGTAGTCAGCGGGTGACACTCCCCTGTGGTGCATGTCGACAGGTGTCATGCAGGCAAGACGTACATGACACCTGTCTACATGCATGTTCCACCTCAGTAGTCAGCAGGTGACACTCCCCTGAGGTGCAGACACACCAGCAGCAGTGCCAGGCCCCGACTGACCCAGCTGGTCCAACCCGCTGGTGCACCATGGGAAAGTACTGTGGTTCTTCTTCTTCTTGTGGTGTGAGCACACCTGCGCCAGTCAGTCAGTCAACACCTGCTGACATCATCACCTTCACGACACACGACACACGACGCAATTGCAGACTTTGTCAGCCAGACACACACATTAGTGTCTTCTGTGCATCAGAAGTGACGGGGTCGTATTACCGGGGCCCCTGGGCTTTTGTCAACTTTAAGGATTTCAAGAGAGAAATAATGACATCTTAATTGTTAATATAAAATGAATATAATACATTGAAGTTTGATAATAAGGTTGCTTTAATCAAAAATTCACCTACTGTACACCCCAATCAAAAATACTAAATGGTTGGTTCCACCAAAGCTAGCATGGAACACTGACTCAACACACACGTCATGGAACACGATATGATATATATATACGTATATGTGTATATATCATATATATATATATATATATATATATATATATATATATATATATACAGTTGTGAGCAAAATTAGTTGGACAATTATTCCGTATTTTGTTTATAGTCATATCAAATAAAGATGTGTCAAATAGACAAATGCAACTTCAATTCTAACACTGTATTACAAAATAGCAAAAAGGACATTTTTCTTAATATCTCATTGACAAAATGATTCAACCCCGTAGTTCCATGCATCTTTAGTACTTAGTAGAACAGTAATGACTTCCTTCAAAGGTGATACACAAGCTTCTTGCAAGCATCTACAGTATTTGAGCCCATTCCTCTTGGGCAAAGGCCTCCAGTTCATTAATATTCTTGGGCTTGTGTGCTGCAACTGCCTTCTTCAAGTCCCACCACAGCTTTTCTAGAGGATTTAGGTCTGGCCACTCCAGAGTCTTCCAGCCCTTCTTCTGATGTTGATTTGGAGGTATGCTTGGGATCCTTGTCCTGTTGGAAGGTCCAACGTCTCCCAAGCCTCAGCTTCCTCACTGACTTCATGACATTTGCAGCTAATATATCCTGCTAGGAAATAGAATTCATAATGCCTTGAACGCGCTGGAGATTCCCGCTACCTGAGGCAGAGAAACAGCCCCAGAGCATGATTGACCCCCCACCATGCTTAACAGTAGTCAAGGTGTTCTTCTCTTTGTAAGCTTCATTTTTTCTCCTCCAGACATAACGTTGATTCATAGGCCCAAAGAGATCCACTTTTGTCTCATCACTCCATAGAACAGTTTCCCAAAACCTTTGGGGTTTGTCCAGATGATTTTTTGGCATACTGGAGTCTATTTTCTTGTGCCTGGTAGTCAGAAGTGGGGTGCGCCTGGGAGTTCTGGCATGGAGGCCTTCATCTCGTAGTGCACACCTTATAGTCTGGGACGAAACCTGCGTTCCCCCCTCTGCAATGTCCTGTTGTAGTTCCTCAGCTGTTACCCGGGGGTTTTTCACCACTGTACGCACACAGCATCCTCTTTCTACCACGCCCAGTAGTGTTTCCACTGTGCCTTTAGCTTTAAACTTGCGAATTATGCTCCCAACTGTGTCTCTTGGAATGTGTAATGTCTTTGCTATTTTCTTATATCCATATCCTTTCTTATGAAGAGAAATGACCTCCTCTCTTGACTTCTTTGACCACTCCCTGGACTTCACCATGTTGCAAATACACCATTGACCATCTACAAGAAGCTGAGCGTCACAGTCTTTTTCAATCAGTTTAATTGTTGCTCCTTATCGTTCTAATCACATCTACAGGTGTTTTCAACACCTGATTGAAAAGACCTTTATTCAAATTCTGTTCTTAAGAGTTATGATCTCCAATGAGTGAATAATTTTGTCAATGAGATATTAAGAGAAATGACACTGTTTGGTATGTTACAAAATATAATGTTGTAATTCAAGTTGCATTTGTCTATGTAATGCATCTTTATTTGATATGACTATAAACAAAATACGGAATAAAATGTCCAACTTGCTAAAACACCAAAATTGTGTGGGGGTTGTATAATTTTGATCACAATTGTATCCATCCATCCATCTATTTTCTACCACTTATTCCATTTTGTTGTCGCGTTTTATATATATATATATATATATATATATATATATATATATATATATATATATATGTTTAAGTGAGGACTTCTGAAGGCCATTCTAAAACCTTCATTCTAGCCCGATTTAGCCATTCCTTGACCACTTTTGAGGTGTGTTTGTGGTCATTGTCCTGTTGGAACACCCAACTGCACCCAAGACCCAACCTCCCCCCTGATGATTTAGGTAGGTTGTCCTGAACAATTTGGAGCTAATTCTCCTTTTTCATTGTCCCATTTAAAACAGCAGTTCCATTGGCAGCAAAACAGGCCCAGAGCATAATACTACCACCACCATGTTTGACAGTATGTATGGTGTTCCTGGGATTAAAGGTCTCCCCTTTTCTCCTCCAAACATATTGCTGGCTATTGTGGCCAAACAGCTCACTTTTTGTTTCACCTGACATCACAACTTTACTCCAAACTTTACTCCTTTACAATATCAATCCAAATAATTATTATTTTTGCCATAATCGTCCAGCCCTAATATATTTAGGTATAGATATAATAATCAAGGAACTAATGAAGGTTTTTACATGTGTTTTAAAAGCCGATTCCAACAAAATGCATGCGATTATGTATTTGTTTAGACAACACACTGGGGTGTCTTTGTATTGCAAGTATTGGCCGTCCTTCAACACTATATGTGTTGTACTGTTAGCACTTTGCACTCCATCACTGAGGTGCGTAAAAGAGCTGCGCTAAGAGCTCCAAATAAAAAGGGCACACACATCATAACCGCGAGTGTAAATACTTCCATCTATTTCTGCACCAGCAATCCACTGCTTTCTCTCAAACTCATCAAAAGATTACATCAAATGTACACAAGCTTATTATGGGATGTGAAGGTGCAGGATTCATGGAACATCCGATACATAAGCAACTTCACATGTAAAAACTATTATGTAGATAATACACTGCAATGGGCAAAAGTCTTGGGTCATGATTAGATAGGTAGTTTCAGTACACATCACCCAGCAACATCAACAAGTGTGGAAGGTGTTTGCCAGTATTTCCCACACACGGCTTTTTATGCGGAGTGGCCCATTGCCAACAGATTTGGAACACCACAAATAAAGTTGAAGCTACCTGTTCAGACTTGCTTATAAACACATTATGATGGGACTGTTTGTGAACGTGGTCGTAACGCTTGCTTGTTGCCAACTTTAGCGGCTGTCAGTATATTGTACTTATTTAGCAAGTATTTAAATCCCTTTGGATTGTCTTTAAAAAAATATATATATTAAAAAAAAAAATATATATATATATATATATATATATATATATATATACACACACACACATACAGTGGGGCAAAGCAGTATTTAGTCAGCCACTGATTGGGCAAGTTCTCCCACTTCAAATGATGACAGAGGTCTGTCATTTTCATCATAGGTACACTTCAACTGTGAGAGACAGAATGTGGAAAAAAAATCAAGGAGGTTTTGGCTCAAATTTCTCAGGATACATGGCCCCCATTCCTTCTTTCCTCATCACGGATAAATCGTCCTGTCCCCTTAGCAGAAAAACAGCCCCAAAGCATGCTATTTCCACCCCCATGCTTCACAGTAGGTATGGTGTTCTTGGGATGCAACTCAGTATTCTTCTTCCTCCAAACACCACCAGTTGAGTTGATACCAAAATGGATACATGATGATACAGCAGAGGATTGGGAGAATGTCATGTGGTCAGATGAAACCAAATAGAACTTTTTATGAACTATCTATGATTAAAATGACAGACCTCTGTCATCATTCAAGTGGAGAACTTGCATCATCGGTGGCTGATTAAATACTTTTTTGCCCCACTGTACATCTACACACATATATACACACATGTGTGTATATACCGTATACATATATACACACACATACACACATTTATGTATATACATACACACACACACACAAATATATATATACATATGCACACACACACACAGAGAGAGAGAGAGAGAGACGGAGAGAGACAGAGAGAGAGAGAGAGAGAGAGAGAGAGAGAGAGAGAGAGAGAGAGAGAGAGAGAGAGAGAGAGAGAGAGAGAGAGACTTTTTCTGGTCTTATTGGACTTTTTTTTTGTAGACTGCCCACTAAAGAGGCTGCTTCGCTCTATGACATGCTCTACAATTATGTGAACTTTCTATTTATGTTTATTTTTAAGAAACTAGAATGTCTTCTGAGAACATTTCTAGTCCAAAAAGTAGATTCTTCCCAATGGTGCCAAGAGCACTCACAGGCAGCTGTGTCTCGCTTGTGACACATTACAAAACGACAAAAACATAAGAGATAACAGAAATAGTTGTTTTATTCCAAAAAAAAAAGTTTTTTCTTTTCTCATGATTTTTCCTGACCTTTTACCCAAATGTATCCAAACAAATTGCACGCACATGTGTCATAACCAGTTATGCTAATTCGACCAGCGTGTACCTAATAACCCAACCCAGCCTAGGGTTGTAGAGTATACCAGTACTAGTATAGTATCGCCGTACTAATGAATCAAAAAGGGTACTGGACTCTGTATGTTGAAGAGGTTCATTTAGCCTCCTGATGTGTATTTATAAATGTTATATTTATTTAGGCTAGTAAGGTTAAATGTTGTACTCTGATGAAGGCTGAAGAAGAAGGTAGTCGTAACTTGTCAGCTACAAAACTTTACCTTACTAGCCTAGATACATCTAACATTTATACATAGGTACTATACTCTGTTTCAAAAGTAACGCTTTCCCATTTATTTTTTTTAACGGTCATGGTCATGTTGTGACATTGCTGCTTTTAGGAGCATGTATGGCAGCGCACACACACTGAGTACTTACAAGCAGACACAGTGTAGACAGAAAAGGGAGACTGGACGCATTTTGGTGTAAAAAGTCAAGATAAAGGTGAAGTTATAACACTGAAACACCTTCAGGAAGAGCTGCTTTAACACATGCAGCTAACATCCATCCACAGTGTTTTAGCTACTTCTAAATCACTAACCCTTGTCTCCATGGAAACAAATAAAGTCAGTTTCTTACAAGTATCATTATCACTGCAGGACGAGGAATAGCTAAACATACTTCACTACACAGTGTAGGAGGATACAATAGCTCACCACCATCACAATGTAAACAAATGCCATGGGTGGATCTACACCTGACATCCACTGTAATGATACCAAGTACAAGAGTGTATCTAGTCGATACTACTATGACTACATCGATATATATATTTTTTCTTATTCACATTATATTCAAAAAACTCAGGAAATACGTCCCTGGACACATGAGGACTTTGAATATGACCAAAGTATGATCCTGTAACTACTTGGTATCGACATGATCCATACCTAAATGTGTGGTATCATCCAAAACTAATGTCAAGTATCAAAGAAGAGAAGAATAAGTGATTATTACATTTTAACAGAAGTGTAGATAGAACATGTTGGAACAGAAAATAAGCAGATATTAACAGTAAATGAATAAGTGGATTAATAATATTTTTTTACAGTTTGTCCTTCATAATGTGTATAAAATAATAGGTGTATAAATGACACAATATGTTACTGCAGACTAATTAGGAGTCTTTGTTTGTTTACTTACTACTAAAAGACAAGTTGTCTAGTATGTTCAACATTTTATTGAAGGACTAAATGACAATAATAAACATATGTTTCATCTACACTAAGATATTTTTTTTAATATAAAGACAATAATTACATTTTTGTGATCCCCTTTATTTACAAAAGTATCGAAATACATTTTGGTACCGGCACCAAAATATTGGTATGAAGACAACACTAGACTTATTGTACACACACACACGCACGCACGCACGCACGCACGCACGCACGCACGCACGCACGCACGCACACACGCACGCACACACACACACACACACACACACACACACACACACACACACACACACAACACACACACACACACACACACACACACACACACACACACACACACACACACACACACACACACACACACACACACACGTTGAGGAAGCAGCGCCTTTGAGCGTGATGTAGAGCATGTGAGTGTCCACCAGAGGGAGACAGACACCACCTGAGTAACATTGACTGGCTGTGGTTCAACAAGCCACGACTAAGGCATTCATGACCTTTGACACATATTTACATCATCTTAGATATTGAGTATGAAAATGTGCTTTTCTACATTTGACAGATTTTCAGCAACATCCTTCCCAGAATATTCAAGTAATATCACATAGGGTTAACAGATTGGCTGTGCTGTTTGTTGTAAGGGAAAATCATCAAAGCACCATGTGTGAAATTATTTCCTTTTTTTTTTTTAAATCTAGAAGGTTCAATTGACAGGTATGCTTTTATTCTGATGAGGAACACTTTTCTACAGCAGTGGACGCCAAGGCCAAGATAGTGAAAGTGGGTAAAAGGGTCAACGAGAGCGGTGGTGCTCAAACTCTTTTCACCAAGTACAACCTCAGAAAAAACTTGGCACTCCAAGTACCACTAGAATGACCAACAATAAAA
Source organism: Nerophis ophidion (assembly GCF_033978795.1). Lineage (NCBI taxonomy): Eukaryota > Metazoa > Chordata > Actinopteri > Syngnathiformes > Syngnathidae > Nerophis > Nerophis ophidion. Next base: position 22,380,048 of record NC_084626.1, read on the forward strand.
CACAGTGGTGTAGTAGGCCTAAGTATTGATTAAATACAGAGTCACGTGTTACAACAGCGTGGCTTCATAGTAAAAGAGTGCAGGTACTAGACTGGCCTGCCTGTAGTCCAGACATTGAAAATGTGTGCAGGCTAAAATATGAGGCAGGAGACTGTTGAACAACTTAAGCTGTACATCAAGCAAGAATGGGAAAGAATTCCACTTCAAAAATGTGTCTCCTCAGTTCCCAAACCTGCACTGAGTGTTGTTAAAAGGAAAGGCCATGTAACACACTGGTAAACATGCCTTTTCTACAATGTGTTGCTGCCATTACATTATAACTTCATGATTATTTATTTGTTTGTCAGTGTGAAGATGAAATATCTTGTCTTTGCAGTCTATTCAATTGAATATAAGTTGAAAAGGATTTGTTGTATTCTCTTTTGATTTAGTATTTACACAAGGTGACAACTTCACTGCTTTTGTGTTTTGTAACATAGTCTAAGACCAGCTGAGCCAATCGGTGGCCACAATACTGAACAGTGTGCTCGGATTGGTTTGGTCTCACCTCGTGGACAATACTACTGTCGTTTTTAAATGTTTGGTTTATTTATGCTTGAAAATGCTCCATTGAGGACCCAACAATTGCGGAATATGCTTGAAGAAAATATCCCTAAAAAAATCTGCAATGCGGTCAAGCCGCAATATTTGAAGTGCGATGTTAGGACTGTATACCCTTTGTAATTATATTTAGTCTGACATTATGTCTTCTGTGGGACATACTTTTTCTCTTGACATTCCTTTTCATCCACTTTTACTTTCATCTCTTTTATTAGAAATGTTGCCGTAGTAACAGTTTGAATTGAGAATTGGTATTTTGGAACTCCTGGAATTTTGGGAAAACTGGAATTTGTACGCGAAAGAAAATATAAGCATTTGTTCTCCCAATTAAGAGGAATGTTTTGAAGATGAAAAGATCAGAAACGGTTGAAAAATGTGGACTGTGCAAACTCTCCAGGAAAAGGTAAAATTAAGGCTTGGGAAAACCAGGAATTCCTGGAATTCTTTTGAACTTGGAAAATGGTAGTTTGCTAGACCAAGGTGAGATGAGTGTGTGGACGTTGGGACGGCTCAAATCGGATGAGAAATGTGAGATATGTATCCATCCATCCATCCATTTTCTACCGCTTATTCCCTTTTGGTGTCGCGGGGGGCGCTGGTGCCTATCTCAGCTACAATTGGGCGGAAGGCGGAGTACACCCTGGACAAGTCGCCAGCTCATCGCAGGGTGTGGGATATGTAGTAGATTGTGTAATGCCCATTCATTGTCAAAGGGGAGAAAATTCCAGGAAAAATGGGAATTTTGGAAAAGTGAAACCATGTTTTGCATTTGTTATATTGGAAAAGTTGTGTGTGTGTGTGTGTGTGTGTGTGTGTGTGTGTGTGTGTGTGTGTGTGTGTGTGTGTGTGTGTGTGTGTGTGTGTGTGTGTGTGTGTGTGGATGGTTGAAAGGTCGGAATCGGGTTTAAAAATGGCGCGAAATTTTGAGAATTTAGTCCATTCACTTGAATGGGAACTTCCTGGAAATTTGGGAATTTCGAGAAAACCGGGAATCTTTGAAAATATTGATACTAGCACAATTGTCCTGGATTATATGAATTGATGGGTGTTGGAATTTTTTGAATCGGTTAAAAAATGTTGATGAACAAACAGTTTGAATTGAGAATGGGTATTTCGGAATTCCTGGAATTCTGGGAAAACCGGAATTTGTACAAAAAAGAAAATACAAGCGTTTGTTCACCCAATTAAGATGAATGTTTTGAAGATGAAACGGTTGAAAAATGAGAAGAGAAAAAACTGAAACTTTAGGGCAACATCAAAGAGTCCCAACACACACACACACACACACACACACACACACACACACACACACTGGGAGGGTTTAACCGGTGGCTGAGAATTCAGGGGAACTCAACAGGATGTTGTGTTTTGCAGCTATTGTTTTCCCTTGTCATTCATGTCTGCTAAGTCATTTATCTCACAGATTTACATGCTAAAAACCTCCAAAGAAACACTCTAATTAATCCAGGGCTATTCAGCAGCGTAATGAAGAGGGCCACAGTTTCAAGAGTCCAAGTCCTCAAGGGCCAGACATCCAAATGTGGATGTACAGTCAGAAAGTGCCTCCGCAGGTTATATTCCTTTGAGACTTAGTTTACAAAGTCAACACATCATTTTTCACACGGCACTGTCAATAAATTCATTATTCTGCCATCGCTACTGGTTTCCCGCGCGTGCAGCTAGTTAACAATATGAAGAAACAGAGGCTCTAGTTTATGTTCTTTTGAAGTGTTTTGCTTCCTCAGTTTTATTTCTTTACACTTTTTCCTTTATTTATGTTTGTAAGACTGAAAAAATAAACATGAAATAAACATAGCAAAGGTATAACTTCTTTTGTGTATTTTACATAAATAAAATAGGTTTAGTGGTAACATATTCACACAATAAACTACAAATGTTTACACGTATAAAAATGACACAACATTCACACACCAAACATTGTATGCGACTTATCACTATTAGCGTTGTCGCCCTCTCCTGGTCAAATTTAGCACTAGACATAAATAAAATAGGTTTAGTGTTAATATATACGAAGGTCCTGAGTAGTCCTGGGTTCTTTTCTGCACTCGGGATCTTTCTGTGTGGAGTTTGCATGTTCTCCCCGTGACTGCGTGGGTTCTACTCCGGCTTCCTCCCACCTCCAAAGTCATGCACCTGGGGATAGGCCCCTCCCACCTCCAAAGACATGCACCTGGGGATAGGCCCCTCCCACCTCCAAAGTCATGCACCTGGGGATAGGCCCCTCCCACCTCCAAAGACATGCACCTGGGGATAGGCCCCTCCCACCTCCAAAGTCATGCCCCTGGGGATAGGCCCCTCCCACCTCCAAAGACATGCACCTGGGGATAGGCCCCTCCCACCTCCAAAGTCATGCACCTGGGGATAGGCCCCTCCCACCTCCAAAGACATGCCCCTGATTGGCCACACTAAGTGGTCCCTAGTGTGTGAATGTTGTCTAACTGTGTTGGCCAGCAGTTGGACAGACCTGAATTCCTCCATTGTAAGACTTGTGATTAAAAGTGATGGTTAAGTGAGGAAGCTTCAATTGATCAACAGTTAATCTGCTGGGGACATTGCCTCAAGTAGAATGGAATGCGTAGGGAGGCATTCTTTGGACACTTGCTCGAGGTTGCTATGGTAACACCTGCTCTCAAACACACACATTGCATACTCCCTGGTTTCTATGGTTGGAGCATTCCATCTGAAATAGTGGGGTGTTGGGGGGGAACCCCGGGAGAACATGCTTTCTTTTCCCCTACTAGAATATGACGAAGTTGTCACTACGATGGAGGCCAGGAATGTTTTCTTTAAACATACAGAGGTGTACTTCTAACAATTTTAGAGCCTAATTACACTACCATATTTCCCCATCTATAAGCTGCTACTTTTTTCCTAAGCTTTGAACCCTGCGGCTTGTACAAAAGTGCGGCTCATTTATGGATTTTACATTGCTGACGGCCAAATGATGAAACGGATTAAGCAAAGAAATCAAACAATGTACTAAAACTATCCACTTTAAGAAACCAATCAAACTCAAAGTGTTTACAAAGTACGAGGAAGAATAATCCTGATAAACATCTTGAACCTTATTAAAAAGAAGAACATCTTATTCACCTCATAAAGGATGAATAAAAACATCAGTGACTTTTCTGTTTTGTTTGTTCAGCCGTTTTACTGCCCTGTTACAGGCACCATTTGGAAACAATTAAAGTGTAAATAAACAGTAACAAAATATTGTATGTAAATATCTCAGTTCCCAAAGTACCAGTGAATATTTGCAGATCATAGTCCGGTGCGGTTTATAGTCCGGAAAATGCAGTATTTATAGTCACGGTGGAACCTAGTGATGTGCGATACCACTTATTTCTTTCTGATCCGATACCAAGTAATACCGATCTGATACTTTGTGTCTGTAAAAAAAACAATGATGAAAATGTAAGAAAAAGGAGCAGAAAATCAAAAAGTAATGGAAAAAAAGCTGAATTTTTTTTAACGAACAATAATAATACAAATAGTCACCAATGACACAGCATGTTGTCTTTAGTCAATACATTTTAGCATTTTTTTTTTTTTAAATAGAAAAATATTGAAATGGCGCCCCCATACTTGACTTTTCGGTAAGCAGCCTTTGGTTGAAAAAGTTTAGACACTGAGTTGTCATCTAAAATATTACAAGCTTTAGAAGCTCTCAGAATAAAAAATAAATCTATAGTTTAACAATAAACAAAGTTTAGTTAGTTAACAAATAAAAAAAAATCAACTTCATGAATGAATTTATTTGAAAACACTAATAAAGAGTTACATTTGTAACTGAACATTAATATTTTGGTACAGCCAACATTAGACACACTATATTATTCAGTTACATAATCTTATTATTATTATTATCATCATCATTAGTAATATTGTTGTGTTCTTACATGGGAATAAAATAATAGTAAAAATGAAAGAAAAAAGAGCAATTAAATTGGTACGTAATGAGAAAAAGCTGAAATGCTCAGACTAATAATCAATAATAATACACTTAGTCACTTATAACACAAAGCTGACACAATATTGGTTTTTAGCTTTTTTTGTGCAAATAATAAAGATATCAAGATGGCCTCCGCATTCTTTGACTTTTCACTAAGCGGCACTTGGTTGAAAAAGTGTGGACACCCCTGAAGTAAAGTATTTAAGTATATATATTTCAGCCTGGATCCGCACGTCACTACTGGACGTGACAGAAAAGAATTGAGAGCAAGTATTAAGTTTCAGTTTCGATGTTGTAGGAACAGAAGCAGTAGCGCTGGGGAGTGGCAGCAAGACGGACAAAAC
>NC_084626.1:22387464-22392464 GCF_033978795.1 Nerophis ophidion
ATCTGCACCCATGCAGTTCAAAATGAGGGTGGTCCCAAAAAAAGGAGGGAGTTTTCAAATTGACTGTGTGTCACTTTTGAAAGTGCTCCCCCTCTGGTCAACATATGAAATAACAAGTGTGTGTAAAAAATAGAAGTACACCCCTGTTGCCAACATATGAAATCACAAGTGTGTGTCAGGAATTGAAATGTGCCCCCTTTGACGAAAATTAATAAAAAATAAATAAATAAATATGTATATATAGACATACTATAATAACTTGAAGTAAATAATGAAAAATAAAAACCTATTACAAAAAAATCAAAATGAAAGAAAAGCAGTCTTTTCCTTACAATATGTTTACTTTTTTCTTATAAAATTTGGAACCATTTCTCATATTCTTTCTGTTTGTGTAATATTGCAATATTTTCTTGTAAAATTATAACTCTTTTATGTTAAATGAATACTTTTAAATGCAGACTGGGTACATTTGTCACACAAAATTCAGACTTTTATCACAATATTGCCCATTATTTTGTTGTTATTGTAAAATCGTGACATGTTTTGAGTAAAATTATGACTTCTGTCATAAATTTCGACAAGTAAAATGTTATTATTATAATATTGCCAACATTTGTAAGGTTTCGTATAAAATTGTGACTTTTGTTGTATAAAACTACGACTTTTCAGAAAAATACCAACATTTAAAGCTTTTCTTGTCAAATTGCGACTCTCATTTAGTAAAATTCCAACTTTTATCATAATATTGAGCAACTGTAGTTGCACAATATTATGATCATATGTATACATAATAATACTGCCAAAATTCAAAGTTTCTTCTGTGAAATTGTGACCTTTTTCATGTGAAATTCCAACAAATTTTTCATGGCAAGCTTTTTAATATTTGCATAGTATGTATATATTATTCATGTTGTAAATACACTTCTTTATACATCGAGAAAGGCTGCTCCTGAAGATGGAGGCATTTTTCTCAGGTCTCAAGAAGGTAAGAAATACAAGAATGTGTGCGTGTGTGTGTCTGTGTGTCTGTGTGCGTGTGTGTGTCTGTGTGTCTGTGTGTCTGTGTGCGTGTGTGTGTCTGTGTGTCTGTGTGCGTGTGTGTGTCTGTGTGTCTGTGTGCGTGTGTGTGTCTGTGTGTCTGTGTGCGTGTGTGTGTGTGTGCGTGCGTGTGTGTGTCTGTGTGTCTGTGTGCGTGTGTGTGTCTGTGTGTCTGTGTGTCTGTGTGCGTGCGTGTGTGTGTCTGTGTGTCTGTGTGTCTGTGTGCGTGCGTGCGTGTGTCTGTGTGCGTGCGTGTGTGTGTCTGTGTGTCTGTGTGTGTGTCTGTGTGTGTGTGTGTGTGTCTGTGTGTGTGTGTGTGTGTGTCTGTGTGTCTGTGTGCGTGCGTCTGTGTGCGTGTGTGTGTGTGCTTGCGGGCGTGTGTGTGTGTGTGTGCAGCACTCCTCACTTCCATGTAAGTGTCCTGCACAAGTCATGCTCATGGTGGCTCAATGAATGAACAACACTTCTTGATGGTAAGCAAGTAAGTAAGTAAGTAAGTAAGTAAGTAAGTAAGTAAGTAAGTAAGTAAGTAAGTAAGTAAGTAAGTAAGTAAGTAAGTAAGTAAGTAAGTAAGTCAATGTTGTTTATAAAGCACTTCCCACACACTACATGACTACACACCGTACAAAACAAAGGTGAAGTAAAACAACAATTCAATGAAAACAACAACATCCTAAAAAGGATTCAAAGTGGATTAAATAATGACGGTTAAAAGGTGCATAAACTAAAAGCTTGACTAAGTCTTCAAATGTTTCTTAAAGGTGTCAACACAGTCAAGATCACGGAGGGACTGGTGCAAGTACTTCCAGAGTCTGGGAGCCATAGTCTGGAATGCCAGGTGTCCACGGCTTTTAAAACCAGTTTTTGGGATCTTTAGAAGACCCTTTGGCCTGTTAGAGTGTCCGCCCTGAGATGGGTAGGTTGTGAGTTCAAACCCCGGCCGAGTCATACCAAAGACTATAAGAATGGGAGCCATTACCTCCCTGTTTGGCACTCAGCATCAAAGGTTGGAGTTGGGGGTTAAATCACCAAAAATGATTCCTGAGCGTGGCCATCACTGCTGCTCACTGCTCCCCTCACCTCCCAGGGGGTGAACAAGAGGATGGGTCAAATGCAGAGGACACATTTCACCACACTTAGTGTGTGTGTGACAATCATTGCTACTTTTAAGACTCTGAAGAGTTAGGGCATAACAAGTCAGTGATGTACTGAGGGGCCCCCAAGCAACTAAAGAATAGGGACATAATTCAGTGATGTACTGAGGGGCCCCAAAGCAACTAAAGAATAGGGACATAATTCAGTGATGTACTGAGGGGCCCCCAAGCAACTAAAGAATAGGGACATAATTCAGTGATGTACTGAGGGGCCCCAAAGCAACTAAAGAATAGGGACATAATTCAGTGATGTACTGAGGGGCCCCACCATGCAACTAAAGAATAGGGACATAATTCAGTGATGTACTGAGGGGCCCCACCATGCAACTAAAGAATAGGGACATAATTCTGTGATGTACTGAGGGGCCCCACCATGCAACTAAAGAATAGGGACATAATTCAGTGATGTACTGAGGGGCCCCACCATGCAACTAAAGAATAGGGACATAATTCAGTGATGTAGGGAGGGGCCCCAAAGCAACTAAAGAATAGGGACATAATTCAGTGATGTACTGAGGGGCCCCACCATGCAACTAAAGAATAGGGACATAATTCTGTGATGTACTGAGGGGCCCCACCATGCAACTAAAGAATAGGGACATAATTCTGTGATGTACTGAGGGGCCCCACCATGCAACTAAAGAATAGGGACATAATTCAGTGATGTACTGAGGGGCCCCAAAGCAACTAAAGAATAGGGACATAATTCAGTGATGTACTGAGGGGCCCCACCATGCAACTAAAGAATAGGGACATCATTCTGTGATGTACTGAGGGGCCCCACCATGCAACTAAAGAATAGGGACATAATTCAGTGATGTACTGAGGGGCCCCACCATGCAACTAAAGAATAGGGACATAATTCAGTGATGTAGGGAGGGGCCCCAAAGCAACTAAAGAATAGGGACATAATTCAGTGATGTACTGAGGGGCCCCACCATGCAACTAAAGAATAGGGACATAATTCAGTGATGTACTGAGGGGCCCCACCATGCAACTAAAGAATAGGGACATAATTCTGTGATGTACTGAGGGGCCCCACCATGCAACTAAAGAATAGGGACATAATTCAGTGATGTACTGAGGGGCCCCACCATGCAACTAAAGAATAGGGACATAATTCAGTGATGTAGGGAGGGGCCCCAAAGCAACTAAAGAATAGGGACATAATTCAGTGATGTACTGAGGGGCCCCACCATGCAACTAAAGAATAGGGACATAATTCTGTGATGTACTGAGGGGCCCCACCATGCAACTAAAGAATAGGGACATAATTCTGTGATGTAGGGAGGGGCCCCAAAGCAACTAAAGAATAGGGACATCCAACATGAAGAAATGTGTCATCAGACATCCAACATGAAGAAATGTGTCATCAGACATCCAACATGAAGAAATGTGTCATCAAACATCCAACATGAAGAAATGTGTCACCAGACATCCAACATGAAGAAATGTGTCATCAGACATCCAACATGAAGAAATGTGTCATCAGACATCAAACATGAAGAAAAGTGTCATCAGACATCCAACATGAAGAAATGTGTCATCAGACATCCAACATAAAGAAAAGTGTCATCAGACATCCAACATGAAGAAAAGTGTCATCGCAGACATCCAACATAAAGAAATGTGTCATCAGACATCCAACATGAAGAAAAGTGTCATCGCAGACATCCAACATGAAGAAATGTGTCATCAGACATCCAACATGAAGAAATGTGTCATCAGACATCCAACATGAAGAAATGTGTCATCAGACATCCAACATGAAGAAATGTGTCATCAGACATCCAACATGAAGAAATGTGTCATCAGACATCCAACATGAATAAATGTGTCATCAGACATCCAACATGAAGAAATGTGTCATCAGACATCCAACATGAAGAAATGTGTCATCAGACATCAAACATGAAGAAAAGTGTCATCAGACATCCAACATGAAGAAATGTGTCATCAGACATCCAACATGAAGATATGTGTCATCAGACATCAAACATGAAGAAAAGTGTCATCGCAGACATCCAACATGAAGAAATGTGTCATCAGACATCCAACATGAAGAAATGTGTCATCAGACATCCAACATGAAGAAATGTGTCATCAGACATCCAACATGAAGAAATGTGTCATCAGACATCCAACATGAAGAAATGTGTCATCAGACATCAAACATGAAGAAAAGTGTCATCGCAGACATCCAACATGAAGAAATGTGTCATCAGACATCCAACATGAAGAAATGTGTCATCAGACATCCAACATGAAGAAATGTGTCATCAGACATCCAACATGAAGAAAAGTGTCATCAGACATCCAACATGAAGAAATGTGTCATCAGACATCAAACATGAAGAAATGTGTCATCAGACATCAAACATGAAGAAATGTGTCATCAGACATCCAACATGAAGAAATGTGTCATCAGACATCCAACATGAAGAAATGTGTCATCAGACATCCAACATGAAGAAATGTGTCATCAGACATCCAACATGAAGAAAAGTGTCATCAGACATCCAACATGAAGAAATGTGTCATCAGACATCCAACATGAAGAAAAGTGTCATCAGACATCCAACATGAAGAAAAGTGTCATCAGACATCCAACATGAAGAAATGTGTCATCAGACATCAAACATGAAGAAATGTGTCATCAGACATCCAACATGAAGAAATGTGTCATCAGACATCCAACATGAAGAAATGTGTCATCAGACATCCAACATGAAGAAAAGTGTCATCAGACATCCAACATGAAGAAATGTGTCATCAGACATCAAACATGAAGAAATGTGTCATCAGACA
>NC_084626.1:22394964-22427464 GCF_033978795.1 Nerophis ophidion
ATTTGCTGTTTTATGTCAATTTTGTTCCATTAAAACCTCATTTATGAAACTTTTTTACAAATGTAAAAGGATCGCAATGCTAATTTGAATTAGCCTGTCATAGGGCCAGCCATTGCATGTTAGCATTAAGCTAACAGCATGAGAGCCAACCATTATTACCTGTATTGTTGTTGTTGTTGTTTTCCAGTTCATAGCAAAGTGATGTCACATGACTCTTACATGTGTGTGCACTTATTAAGCTACTTTCCTTTCTGTGCTCACTTTTACACTAACTCTGTTGTGATGAATGACTTCACCTTAGGAAGACTTCCATCTCCAACTCAAATGATTGCTTACTTATCTTTCCAACATTGAATGTTTACTTATCTTTCCAACATTGAATGATCAATGTTGTCAATGAGGACACCAGAGGTGGCTCATCGCTGTCACATTGTAGTCATAAAATATTGAACAAATAAAATATCTATAAAGAAAAATATAGACTTCGTTGATAATAACAACACACATGTGCCTTTAAATATCTATCACTTTTTTTTAGCCTCTTAAAAAATTATTTGTGTTGTATCCAATTATGCAAATTGTACAGTGACATCACGTTACCATGGTCACGCCCTCACTACAATCCTTTGACCACGCCCCTACTACATCCCTGACCACGCCCCCCACTACACCCCCCCTGAACACGCCCCCACTACACTAATAGATCGAGAAATGTTTTGAGGAAAATTATGAGGAACGATATGAAAAACACGATGTTCCTCATAATGTTCCTCTAAAGGTTCCCTGTGATGTTCCTCATAATGTTCCTCCAAAGCGTCCCTGTGATGTTCCTCTAAAGGTTCCCTGTGATGTTCCTCATAATGTTCCTCTAAAGCTTCCCTGTGATGTTCCTCTAAAGGTTCCCTGTGATGTTCCTCATAATGTTCCTCTAAAGGTTCCCTGTGATGTTCCTCTAAAGGTTCCCTGTGATGTTCCTCATAATGTTCCTCCAAAGCGTCCCTGTGATGTTCCTCATAATGTTCCTCTAAAGGTTCCCTGTGATGTTCCTCATAATGTTCCTCTAAAGCATCCCTGTGATGTTCCTCTAAAGGTTCCCTGTGATGTTCCTCATAATGTTCCTCTAAAGCTTCCCTGTGATGTTCCTCATAATGTTCCTTTAAAGCTTCCCTGTGATGTTCCTCATAATGTTCCTCTAAAGCTTCCCTGTGATGTTCCTCTAAAGGTTCCTCTAAAGGTTCCCTGTGATGTTCCTCATAATGTTCCTCTAAAGCTTCCCTGTGATGTTCCTCATAATGTTCCTCTAAAGCTTCCCTGTGATGTTCCTCTAAAGGTTCCCTCTGATGTTCCTCATAATGTTCCTCCAAAGCGTCCCTGTGATGTTCCTCTAAAGGTTCCCTGTGATGTTCCTCATAATGTTCCTCTAAAGCTTCCCTGTGATGTTCCTCTAAAGGTTCCCTGTGATGTTCCTCATAATGTTCCTCTAAAGCTTCCCTGTGATGTTCCTCTAAAGGTTCCCTGTGATGTTCCTCATAATGTTCCTCTAAAGCTTCCCTGTGATGTTCCTCATAATGTTCCTCTAAAGGTTCCCTGTGATGTTCCTCATAATGTTCCTCTAAAGCGTCCCTGTGATGTTCCTCTAAAGGTTCCCTGTGATGTTCCTCATAATGTTCCTCTAAAGCTTCCCTGTGATGTTCCTCATAATGTTCCTTTAAAGCTTCCCTGTGATGTTCCTCATAATGTTCCTCTAAAGCTTCCCTGTGATGTTCCTCTAAAGGTTCCTCTAAACGTTCCCTGTGATGTTCCTCATAATGTTCCTCTAAAGCTTCCCTGTGATGTTCCTCATAATGTTCCTCTAAAGCTTCCCTGTGATGTTCCTCTAAAGGTTCCCTGTGATGTTCCTCATAATGTTCCTCTCAATGTTCCCTGTGATGTTCCTCATAATGTTCCTCTCAATGTTCCCTGTGATGTTCCTCTAAAGGTTCCCTGTGATGTTCCTCATAATGTTCCTCTCAATGTTCCCTGTGATGTTCCTCTAAAGGTTCCCTGTGATGTTCCTCATAATGTTCCTCTCAATGTTCCCTGTGATGTTCCTCATAATGTTCCTCTAAAGGTTCCCTGTGATGTTCCTCATAATGTTCCTCTAAAGCTTCCCTGTGATGTTCCTCATAATGTTCCTCTAAAGCTTCCCTGTGATGTTCCTCATAATGTTCCTCTAAATGTTCCCTGTGATGTTCTTCATAATGTTCCTCTAAATGTTCCCTGTGATGTTCCTCATAATGTTCCTCTAAAGGTTCCCTGTGATGTTCCTCATAATGTTCCTCTAAAGCTTCCCTGTGATGTTCCTCATAATGTTCCTGTAAAGGTTCCCTGTGATGTTCCTCATAATGTTCCTCTAAATGTTCCCTGTGATGTTCTTCATAATGTTCCTCTAAATGTTCCCTGTGATGTTCCTCATAATGTTCCTCTAAAGCTTCCCTGTGATGTTCCTCTAAAGGTTCCCTGTGATGTTCCTCATAATGTTCCTCTAAATGTTCCCTGTGATGTTCCTCTAATGGTTCCCTGTGATGTTCCTCATAATGTTTCTCTAAATGTTCCCTGTGATGTTCCTCATAATGTTCCTCTAAATGTTCCCTGTGATGTTCCTCTAAAGGTTCCCTGTGATGTTCTTCATAATATTCCTCTAAACGTTCCCTGTGATGTTCCTCATAATGTTTCACTAAATGTTCCTCATTATGTGCCTTTTAATCTTCCTCCTATTGGTCCTCTAAATGTCCCTTCCTTTTCCTTATAATGTTCCTGTAAAGTTCCTCTAGTGTTCCTCTAACGTTCCCTGTGATGTTCCTCATAATGTTTGTTAGAATAATGTTGTATTAAGGGCTGTTGCTATAGTTATTATCAAGTATGCTGAAATTGTATGTTTTTTTTTGGCTGCAAAGCTGGCAATCCAAAAGATTGCAAGGCAGTCTGGTATCAGTGTTTGGTTCCAGACTCGGTCTGCTGACTGCCAAGACCGAACATCAAGTGCCGTGACGCAGACACAGCAGAGACACATTTGCACATTTGCATTTTTGTTTAATTATATGTTTTGTCTAACTGTAGCTGTTGAGATGACCCCCCTCCCTCAGTGACAGCTTCAGTGATGTAAATAAACAGGCACCTGCCAAATAAATAGAGGAAGCACGTGGGCCGGACTTTTAGAACGTAGTTTGGATCTGTAACTAGAGTACAGCCCAAAACACGTCTTTCCTCAATTGAACAAAATGGAACTCTGTCTCTGCATGATTCCTTGCTTCTTGTCTGTTTAATAGATGTCATCTTTTTTTTTTTTTTCTTTCCCCTTGGCCTCAGTCTGCACCCCCACTCCAGGGCCCACGCTATTTATTTTTATTTTATTTTAATCTTCTATTCTTAGGAAACACTAGTCATGGCTCAAAGGGAGAACTAGGAAACACTAGTCATGGCTCAAAGGGAGAACTAGGAAACATAAAGTCAAATGAGTATTGACAATCAAAGAGTATAAAAGTGAGTTAGTCTCCATCAAAGAATGACAAGAAGAGGTGAGATTTGGTGCAAGAAGTGCAGTCCTAAGTCTGGTGACGGACTAACATCATGATTGATCCCAGCACTCCAGTACAGGTGTGTGTTTACCTAGCGAGTCACAACAGATTGAACAGGAAGTGCGCATCCTGGCGTCCTCCTTACAGTCTGATGACCCTGCAGACTGACGTGCGTCATTCTCCCGCCATCCACTCACGTCTCAGAGCTGGAAAAAGAATCAGCGGAGGTGATGCGGTCACACCTGTGACCTCATCACATGCTTCTGTTGGGCGAGTGAGGGAGGGAGAGAGAGAGAGAGTGAGGGAGAGAGTGAGAGAGAGAGAGAGAGAGAGAGAGAGAGAGAGAGAGAGAGAGAGAGAGAGAGAGAGAGTGGTGAGAGCACTAATGTGAAAGGATGAGACCGCGATCAATGAGGAGGACCGTGTGTGTGTGTGTGTGTGTGTGTGTGTGTGTGTGTGTGTGTGTGTGTGTGTGTGTGTGTGTGTGTGTGTGTGTGTGTGTGTGTGTGTGTGTGTGTGTGTGTGTTAAAGCAAACAGTGGTTGCTAGGTAGAGGAGGATTATAGTGCTGATGTGTTTGCTGAGCCCAGCTAATCAGTGGCTTGAAAAGAATCTCACTCTATTGGTGGCGCATCTTTATTCTTTATCTTCTTTCCTTCATGTTCATCTTCCTCCTTTATCTTCTTTCCTTCATGTTCATCTTCTTCCTTTATCTTCTTTCCTTCATTTCCATTTTTATTATTTATCTTCTTTCCTTCATGTCCATCTTCCTCCTTTATCTTCTTTCCTTCATGTCCATCTTCATTCTTTACCTTCTTTCGTTCATGTGCATCTTCCTCCTTTATCTTCTTTCCTTCATGTCCATCTTCCTCCTTTATCTTCTTTCCTCCATGTCCATCTTCCTCCTTTATCTTCTTTCCTTCAAGTCCATCTTCCTCCTTTATCTTCTTTCCTTCAAGTCCATCTTCCTCCTTTATCTTCTTTCCTTCACGTCCATCTTCCTCCTTTATCTTCTTTCCTCCATGTCCATCTTCCTCCTTTATCTTCTTTCCTTCAAGTCCATCTTCCTCCTTTATCTTCTTTCCTTCAAGTCCATCTTCATTCTTTACCTTCTTTCGTTCATGTCCATCTTCCTCCTTTATCTTCTTTCCTTCAAGTCCATCTTCCTCCTTTATCTTCTTTCCTTCATGTCCATCTTCCTCATTTATCTTCTTTCCTTCGTGTCCATCTTCCTCCTTTATCTTCTTTCCTTCGTGTCCATCTTCCTCCTTCATCTTCTTTCCTTCATGTCCATCTTCCTCCTTTATCTTCTTTCCTTCGTGTCCATCTTCATTCTTTACCTTCTTTCGTTCATGTGCATCTTCCTCCTTTATCTTCTTTCCTTCATGTCCATCTTCCTCCTTTATCTTCTTTCCTTCATGTCCATCTTCCTCCTTCATCTTTTTTCCTTCAAGTCCATCTTCCTCCTTTATCTTATTTCCTCCATGTCCATCATCCTCCTTTATCTTCTTTCCTTCAAGTCCATCTTCCTCCTTTATCTTCTTTCCTTCATGTCCATCTTCCTCCTTTATCTTCTTTCCTTCATGTCCATCTTCCTCCTTTATCTTTTTTCCTTCATGTCCATCTTCCTCCTTTATCTTCTTTCCTTCGTGTCCATCTTCCTCCTTTATCTTCTTTCCTTCGTGTCCATCTTCCTCCTTCATCTTCTTTCCTTCATGTCCATTTCATTTCAGCAAGACCCCTTTTTTGCCTTTTGTCGGCCATGTTTGCTGTCCCTCCCTCTGTGGTGTTATCTGTCATGCTTTTATTCTGACACAACCTACAGGATGTCCCTGACCGGCTGTGACGTGATGACACTTGTTGTTGTGACACACTTTGAATCCTATGCGACTGAGGCTGGTCAGAATAAACACATTGCTGATTTAAACCGTCTGATGATTACAAGCCATAACCCGACACCCTGGCTGACACCTCGTCCACATCCGCTGGCGCCCACGGTGTCTTCATGTGCGTGTCATCATCATCATCTTCCTCACCTTCATCACCACCATCAGGGTCCATGGTCCTCATCAGTGGAGCGCACTGCCTCTCCTCCACAACATCACACGCTGGCAGAGATCAGACATTTTTCATATTGCAGATGTAAAAGTGCAGGATTATGATGGATGGGAGAGTGAGATGAGGCAAGTACAGTATTGGACATATCGCAGGTTGTCAAACTCAAGGCTCGGGGGCCAGATCTGCTCGGTCACTTCCTTCAGTTCACGCCATCATTTATACGAGGCTGGGATTTAACCTGGGGCTAAAAAAATGAGAATCTAAAGTAAATACATATAAATATATATATTAGTAAATGAATATATACATTGACATAATCTATATATATGTATACTGTATATTTATATATGGTATGTATATCATATCAATCACTCTACGAAGACAGCCCTTGCAAAAATGACTAATGATCTATTGCATCATCTATGTTGCTGCTTCTTCATCATAAAGCTGCTTTCCATACCGTCCATCATAATATTTTATTAGAGCGTATCAAAACACGAATTGGTATGTCAGACTTAGCCCTGTCTTGGTTTAACTCTTATCTCACTGACAGGATGCAGTGTGTCTCCCATAACAATGTGACCTCGGACTACGTTAAGGTAACATGTGGAGTTCCCCAGGGTTCAGTTCTAGGCCCTGCACTCTTTAGTATCTACATGCTGCTGCTAGGTGACATCATACCTGTCAGCTTTCACTGTTATGCTGATGACACCCAACTCTACATGCCCCTAAAGCTGACCAACACGCTGGATTGTAGTCAGCTGGAGGCGTGTCTTAATGAAATTAAACAATGGATGTCCGTCAACTTTTTGCAACTCAATGCCAAGAAAAGGGAAATGCTGATTATCAGTCCTGCTCCTAACTTTCTGTAGTAGGCTTTAATGTGTTCTACACCAAAAGGAGCAGAGTGCTGGGACAGTTTGTTAACTAGAGTTGTGTCTGTGTATTAAAATAAAGAAATTGAGGTATACAATAATTACTATGAACAATAAAAGACTGAATATTAACAACATATGAACATCTTTTGCTCCTCCATAGACATCTTTTACAATCAAACAAAACACAACAAAAATGTAACAAACAGCAAAATATGAATGCAAACTCTAATACGCACCTACAATATGATATATGATCACTTTTATGCAGAAATGTGTTGCTCTGAAAACAAGCCCCGCCCACTCTGCTTTGTTCCTGGTCTGAGCTGCTGTGACCTAGATGACCTTAATAACTCCTAAAACACCCAAAAGTGCAGATTTCTACCATTGAAATACTTTATATAGTTCAAGACTTACGCTCATTTACAAACCCCGTTTCCATATGAGTTGGGAAATTGTGTTAGATGTAAATATAAACAGAATACAATGATTTGCAAATCCTTTTCAAGCCATATTCAGTTGAATATGCTACAAAGACAACATATTTCATGTTCAAACTCATAAACTTTTATTTTGCAAATAATCATTAACTTTAGAATTTGATGCCAGCAACATGTGACAAAGAAGTTGGGAAAGGTGGCAATAAATACTGATAAAGTTGAGGAATTCTCATCAAACACTTATTTGGAACATCCCACAGGTGTGCAGGCTAATTGGGAACAGGTGGGTGCCATGATTGGCTATAAAAGCAGCTTCCCAGTCTTTCACAAGAAAGGATGGGGCGAGGTACACCCCTTTGTCCACAACTGCGTGAGCAAATAGTCAAACAGTTTAAGAACAACCTTTCTCAAAGTGACATTGCAAGAAATTTAGGGATTTCAACATCTACGCTCCATAATATCATCAAAAGGTTCAGAGAATCTGGAGAAATCACTCCACGTAAGCAGCATGGCCGGAAACCAACATTGAATGACCGTGACTTTCCATCCCTCAGACAACACCTCAACAAAAACCGACATCAATCCCTAAAGGATATCACCACATGGGCACACTTCAGAAAACCACTGTGACTAAATACAGTTTGTCGCTACATCTGTAAGTGCAAGTTAAAGCTCTACTATGCAAAGCGAAAGCCATTTATCAACAACATCCAGAAACACTGCCGGCTTCTCTGGGCCCGAGATCATCTAAGATGGACTGATGCAAAGTGGAAAAGTGTTCTGTGGTCTGACGAGTCCACATTTCAAATTGTATTTAGAAATATTCGACATCGTGTCATCCGGACCAAAGGGGAAGTGAAACATCCAGACTGTTTTCGACGCAAAGTGTAAAAGCCAGCATGTGTGATGGTATGGGGGTGCATTAGTGCCCAAGACATGGGTAACTTACACATCTGTGAAGGCACTATTAATGCTGAAAGGTACATACAGGTTTTGGAACAACATATGCTGCCATCTAAGCGCCTTCTTTTTCGTGGACGCCCCTGCTTATTTCAGCAAGACAATGCCAAGCCACATTCAGCATGTGTTACAACAGCGTGGCTTCGTAGAAAAAGAATGCAGGTACTTTCCTGGCCCGCCTGCAGTCCAGACATGTCTCCCGTGGAAAATGTGTGGCGCATTATGAAGCCTAAAATACTTCTAGGGATCACTCTCTAGCCATAGAACAATAAAAGCTGTGCAATGTGTGAACAGTTTTAACAAACCAAAAATACAAACTTAAAAGACTGACAGTATTGCAGTAAATCTCACATTGTTCACTTTCTTTAAATTTAAAAATGTCTTCAATTTGTCTTACAATGTTTCGAGGAGGAGGAGTCCCAGCCCCGCTTTATTGTGTACTTCTTGCTTGGTATAGTCGCTCGCTCCCGGTGTAAACTATTTGCTTGCCTAACAGAATTTCTATTGCGACATCCAGCGGACACATATAGAACAGTTATTTGCTGTTGTTTTTATTTAAAAATGCAGCTCAATTTCACACATAGCAAACTCATCTTGTGGGCCGGATTGAACCTGTTTGCGGTCCTGATCCGGCCCACCAGCCGCATGTTTGACATCCCTGCTTTAAGGTCATATCCAACAACTGCCACAACCACTTTTTTACTGTCAACCGAGTTTCATTTTTTAATGATGTCTGCTGGTGGTGTGTCGCTGCATTTTGTCAACGCCAAAAATGTGCCTTGGCCTGAAAAAGTTTGACAAACTAAGAGGAGAACAATGCATGAATATAAATATGCTTTAACACAGGAGTCTCAAACTCAATTTACCTTCTGGATGCAGAGTCCGGGTCAGGCTGGGCTGCAAGAAAAGATTTTTAAAAAATAAATATTTTTGAAGGTCTTTATTTCTATTTTCAAGACAAAATTAAATCAAAATATAAATGAACAAAATGAAAATTAGGTAGATAAATCCGTTAAGGGTAATAACAATAATAATTTAATTTCTCCAGTCAGCAACAATGTATACAAATACTTACTGTGATGTTATGAGCTAGGGAGTATAAGAACTACACTACCCAGCATGCAACAAGTCAGCGGCTAGAATGTGGTAATGAGCATGTTGTGGAGTTTACAGTTACGGTAGCACAATTAGCCCTGTATGGGCTAACGTGTTGCACGTGTGATTCGCCCAGCGACTCTCTGCTGGAGTTTCAGCGCTGAGGTCCAGTGCACCAAAGTTTTGTATTGTCGCTCAGTCCTTCAGCGGAGTGCTTCGGAAGCTACCGGGCCGCTCGACTGTGATTGGTAGATTCCTTCGGCTCCGCCCACGACGCCATCAAGCGCCATTCATATAATGAAGGCCGCGCTAACTTTACACTTTCATAATAAGGTGGGGGCCGCAAAATAACGTCTTGCGGGCCGCGTGTCTGAGACCTCTGCTTTAACACATGAAATTCTCTCCTGCTCGCTAGTGTTACATATCTGAGTTATTGTGCAGAAATATGGGGAAACAACTACAAATGTGCGCTACATTCGATAACTGTGTTACAAAAAAGATCGATTAGAATAATACACAATGTTGGATATAGAGAACATACAAACCCTTTATTTATTGAGTCAAAATTATTAAAGCTCGATGACTTGATAGAATTGCAAACAGCTAAATTGATGTACAAAGTAAATTATAAGCTGCTACCAAAGAATGTACAACAATTCTTCTCAGCTAAAGAGGAGAAATATAACCTTAGAGGAAAATCTAACTTCAAACATTTGTATGCACGTACAACACTTCAAACTTTTAACATATCAGTATGTGGAATTAAATGATGGAATGGATGAAGTAGAGAAGTTAAACATTGTTCTGATATGATCCACTTTAAGAGGAAGTTTCAATGAATAGTGCTTACAAAGTACAAAGAAGAAGTATTATGAGAAACACTTTCAAACTTATTGAAACTAAGATATTCTTCATCTTAGTATGTTAATAATGACTGAATTAATGAAGTACATGTTAGAAAACTGCTGTGTTAATCACTCATAGATGTCATTTTGATATTTTGCTGTAAAGAAGGTCAGTGAATGAATGTTTATATTTGTGGGCGCTCTGAAGTGGAAAAGAAGTAGGATTAAATAAACTTTGCTTCTTCCTACTCCTTTTCGGACATGATGTATTGTGTATTGCCAAATGATGAAATGACCTGATGTATAATCTTGTATGTATGTCATGTTCCAAATAAACTAAGAAAAAATAAACAAATAAAATAAAAATCTCAGGGAGTGTTTTCAAATATTACTTCCACACAGCAGCTGTTTCTCTCTCTTTTCTTTCCAGATGTGCAACATTGACTTTTCCCAGCATGCATCGGGGAGCTGTCCGCGGTGCTGAAGCCGCAGATATTCTTGTTTATTGTTTATTATTATTATTAAGAAGGAGGATGAAAGGCGGCCATGTTTCATGTTATTACTTGCAGGGAAGGATTTCTATTTCTATGACTTGACGTGTCTTCAGAGTTCCCGCCCACGCGCTCCCTCAAGGGACTGCCGGGTTTTATTGACGTCATAGCAGCCGTGATTTGACACACACACACACACACACACACATCAGCCGTGGGTGCACCATCACTACGTGTGTTTCCTTCACGGAGGATTGATTCAGTTCCTGTGATTGTTGTCCACCTGCCTGACTTTCCTCCGCGATGGACGAGCGACGTGTCCTGGCGGCGATGTGCTGCCTGCTGGCGGCCTCCTGCTTCTTCTTCTCCTGCTGCTGCGCGGCGGGCTCGCCTTCCCTGGAGCGTCAGTACCTCAACGAGTGGGCCGTGGAGATCCCGGGCGGCCAGGAAGCTGCTGCCGGCATCGCCCGGGACTTGGACTACCAGCTGGTCCGACAGGTACTGCTCGTCTGCTCTTCAGGGCGTCCAATGATCAACAATTCTCATCATTTCTGGCAACTTCTACATTTGATGTGCAAATGAATGATGGCCATTATTAGTCGGTCTTGCTTGCCTTGTCTTAATTCTTCACTACTTGCTGGCCTTTGCAAACACACACACATGTTGTTACACATGTGTGTGTGTGTGTGTGTGTGTGTGTGTGTGTGTGTGTGTGTGTGTGTGTGTGTGTGTGTGTGTGTGTTAGTCTGCAACATGGCTTGCAAATGTTCTGCACGTCTGACGTCTGTCAGATTTCTAGCTAGGTTCTTGTAGTTCCTGCACCTAAATGCTGATTGTTGGCCTGCATGCTTCATGACAATGTTTGCTCCCCTGCAACATTCACTGAGACCAAACACCAGACTTCTTCTACAAGACGTTGATACAACCTGGATTAGACGTACATGTCCTTTAAAAGAGACTTTCAAGCAACGCTGCAGAATATTTGTATTTGTAAATTCAGACAATGTTGGTGTCTAATGTTGGATCAGCGTTGTTGGTTGGGAAATGACCACTTTTCAATGGTCAAATGGAGGTCAGAAGCCTACATTGAATAAATGTTGTTAATAAGCATGTTGTTTTCAACGTTATATTTGTGTTGTGGAATATTGGTTGGAAAATTACCAAATTTGAAGGTTGAAATGAACGTCACAACCTGACATTGAATAAACATCAAAGAGCAAGTAGCTGCTGACAGAAGCACATTGTATACATGTTATATCATTTCATAGTTGATTATGATAAATAAATACAATGTATAAATAGTCAGTTCATATTTACATATAATGTGATTAAAAATGAGGTGGCGACTTGTCCAGGGTGTTCACCGCCTTCCGCCCGATTGTAGCTGAGATAGGCGCCAGCGCCCCCGCAACCCCAAAAGGGAATAAGCGATAGAAAATGGATGGATGGATGATTAAAAATGCATTTTATTTGGTAATTTCATGCAAGTTTATGTTAACTTTATTTTTCTTACAAAACTCATGTCAATCGGAGAGGAATTCCAGTTTGGTCACAATGTTGGGGGGACAATTAATATGTGACGGAACAAGGGAAGTGGCATGGGACAGCAAACATTTGATGGAAGATGTTAATGAAGTCTCTGCTTGGAAAGAAACTTTCTTCCCTCTGAGTTTGTGAAGCCAATGAGGTAAAATTCTTTGTGACAATGCATGTGCGATCTATGTGTTTTCTTTTATTTGATGTCAGACTAATTGGAAGTTCTGACGGCATTTGTTCAGCAATTTTTTGGCATCATTTTGGAGGAGAAGAAGGCGTGGCTGAAATAAATGTCTGTTTGAGAAAAACGAACAACTTGAGCCTCGATGAAGACCTCAGAGGGAGCAACAGAGCATGTTGTTTCAATGTTGTATTTGAGTTGTGGAATATTGGGTGGAAATTGACCAAATTTGAACGGTCAACCGCTGACAGTGGTTTTATGAAGTGTTCCTGAGCCCATGTGGTGATATCCTTTACACACTGATGTCGGTTTTTGATGCAGTACCGCCTGAGGGATCAAAGGTCCGTAATATCATGGCTTATGTGGAGTGATTTCTCCTGATTCTTTGAACCTTTTGATGACTTTACGGACCGTAGATGGTAAAATCCCTAAATTCCTTGCAATAGCTCGTTGAGAAATGTTGTTCTAAAACTGTTTGACAATTTGCTTACAAAGTGGTGACCCTCACCCCATCCTTGTTTGTGAATTACTTAGCATTTCATGGAAGCTGCTTTTATAGCCAATCATGGCACCCACCTGTTCCCAATTAGCCTGCACACCTGTGGGATGTTCCATATAAGTGTTTGATGAGCATTCCTCAACTTTATCAGTATTTATTGCCACCTTTCCCAACTTCTTTGTCACGTATTGCTGGCATCAAATTCTAAAGTTAATGATTATTTGCACAAACATTTTTTTTTATCAGTTTAAACATCAAATATGTTGTCTTTGTAGCAGATTCAACTGAATATGGGTTGAAAATTATTTGCAAATCATTGTATTCCGTTTATATTTACATCTAACACAATTTCCCAACTCATATGGAAACGGGGTTTGTATATATATATAATGTGTAAATATATGTATGTGTGGGGAAAAAAATCACAAGACTACTTCATCTCTACCATGGTATCGAGCACTATTCTCTGGATAATCTAATTAAGACATATATATGTATATATATATATATATATATATATAAATAAGACAATGTTGCCTTTGATGTGTTGGATGTTGTTGTGGTCAGTGTAAGTTCTGCTTCGGTTTGTCTAAAACTTCCTGGATGTAAAAGTGCATTAACGAGCTGAATAATTGATGTTTTGAGCTCTTTGAGACGACTGGTGGGTTTGATGCAGATTCTCACCGTCCAGTCTCTCTGGCCTCCACAGATCGGGGCCCTAAAAGACCATTTTTTGTTCCGCCATCGTCAACATCCCCGCAGAATGAAGCGAGGGGCGGAGCACATCACCAGGCAGCTGTCGGAGGATGACCGGGTGTGTACATGTCAGGTGTGGGGACTCTGGTCCCAGCTGCCACACAAAGTAACAGAAAGTTGTCCACAGGTGCTGTGGGCGGAGCAACAGTACGAGAAGCGTCGCCACAAGCGAGCGTCCCTGGGGGAGTGCAGGGACTGTCCTGTGGACAAACTCTTTGACGACCCCATGTGGAACCAACAGTGGTATCTGGTGAGTCAGCTGAAGACTGGAGGGATGGCCACCTTGCACTTGGGACTGGGCACACTACTCGGTGGTACACATTGTTACTACTGTTAACACTTGGGACTGGGCACACTACTCAGTGGTACACATTGTTACTACTGTTAACACTTGGGACTGGGCACACTACTCAGTGGTACACATTGTTACTACTGTTAACACTTGGGACTGGGCACACTACTCAGTGGTACACATTGTTACTACTGTTAACACTTGGGACTGGGCACACTACTCAGTGGTACACATTGTTACTACTGTTAACACTTGGGACTGGGCACACTACTCAGTGGTACACATTGTTACTACTGTTAACACTTGGGACTGGGCACACTACTCAGTAGTACACATTGTTACTACTGTTAACACTTGGGACTGGGCACACTACTCAGTGGTACACATTGTTACTACTGTTAACACTTGGGACTGGGCACACTACTCAGTGGTACACATTGTTACTACTGTTAACACTTGGGACTGGGCACACTACTCAGTGGTACACATTGTTACTACTGTTAACACTTGGGACTGGGCACACTACTCAGTGGTACACATTGTTACTACTGTTAACACTTGGGACTGGGCACACTACTCAGTGGTACACATTGTTACTACTGTTAACACTTGGGACTGGGCACACTACTCAGTGGTACACATTGTTACTACTGTTAACACTTGGGACTGGGCACACTACTCAGTGGTACACATTGTTACTACTGTTAACACTTGGGACTGGGCACACTACTCAGTAGTACACATTGTTACTACTGTTAACACTTGGGACTGGGCACACTACTCAGTGGTACACATTGTTACTACTGTTAACACTTGGGACTGGGCACACTACTCAGTGGTACACATTGTTACTACTGTTAACACTTGGGACTGGGCACACTACTCAGTGTAACTACTCGCTGGTACACATTGTTACTACTGTTAACACTTGGGACTGGGCACACTACTCAGTGGTACACATTGTTACTACTGTTAACACTTGGGACTGGGCACACTACTCGGTGGTACACATTGTTACTACTGTTAACACTTGGGACTGGGCACACTACTCAGTGGTACACATTGTTACTACTGTTAACACTTGGGACTGGGCACACTACTCGGTGGTACACATTGTTACTACTGTTAACACTTGGGACTGGGCACACTACTCGGTGGTACACATTGTTACTACTGTTAACACTTGGGACTGGGCACACTACTCAGTGGTACACATTGTTACTACTGTTAACACTTGGGACTGGGCACACTACTCAGTGGTACACATTGTTACTACTGTTAACACTTGGGACTGGGCACACTACTCAGTGGTACACATTGTTACTACTGTTAACACTTGGGACTGGGCACACTACTCGCTGGTACACATTGTTACTACTGTTAACACTTGGGACTGGGCACACTACTCAGTGGTACACATTGTTACTACTGTTAACACTTGGGACTGGGCACACTACTCGGTGGTACACATTGTTACTACTGTTAACACTTGGGACTGGGCACACTACTCAGTGGTACACATTGTTACTACTGTTAACACTTGGGACTGGGCACACTACTCAGTGGTACACATTGTTACTACTGTTAACACTTGGGACTGGGCACACTACTCAGTGGTACACATTGTTACTACTGTTAACACTTGGGACTGGGCACACTACTCGGTGGTACACATTGTTACTACTGTTAACACTTGGGACTGGGCACACTACTCGGTGGTACACATTGTTACTACTGTTAACACTTGGGACTGGGCACACTACTCAGTGGTACACATTGTTACTACTGTTAACACTTGGGACTGGGCACACTACTCGGTGGTACACATTGTTACTACTGTTAACACTTGGGACTGGGCACACTACTCAGTGGTACACATTGTTACTACTGTTAACACTTGGGACTGGGCACACTACTCAGTGGTACACATTGTTACTACTGTTAACACTTGGGACTGGGCACACTACTCAGTAGTACACATTGTTACTACTGTTAACACTTGGGACTGGGCACACTACTCGGTGGTACACATTGTTACTACTGTTAACACTTGGGACTGGGCACACTACTCGGTGGTACACATTGTTACTACTGTTAACACTTGGGACTGGGCACACTACTCGGTGGTACACATTGTTACTGCTGTTAACACTTGGGACTGGGCACACTACTCAGTAGTACACATTGTTACTACTGTTAACACTTGGGACTGGGCACACTACTCAGTAGTACACATTGTTACTACTGTTAACACTTGGGACTGGGCACACTACTCAGTGGTACACATTGTTACTACTGTTAACACTTGGGACTGGGCACACTACTCAGTGGTACACATTGTTACTACTGTTAACACTTGGGACTGGGCACACTACTCAGTGGTACACATTGTTACTACTGTTAACACTTGGGACTGGGCACACTACTCAGTGGTACACATTGTTACTACTGTTAACAAGTGTTCATTGTTGGGGAAAAAACGAAACATTTGTATTAATGACCTTGTTTTCTTACACTTCCGTGTCTCATTTGCAAGTACTGCACTGTACGTGTATTCAAAGTACTTTTAGTATACTTTGTATGCAGTTGCAATTCCGAGACGTTGAAAGTGTTGGCAGTTCTTCACCTTTTGGACCTCGGCGCCCCACTTTTCCACTACAGAGGGGCCCGGGGCCCTCTCAAATATTAACTCTGAATTATTCATCTTACCTTCAATTTTAATCATATTCATTCATTTTCATCTAACCCTGCTCAGTGGTCTAGTGGTTAGAGTGTTTGCCCTGAGCTGGGTAGGTCGCGAGTTTAAACCCCGGCCGAGTCATACCAAAGACTATAAAAATGGGAGCCATTACCTCCCTGCTTGGCACTCAGCATCAAGGCTTGGAATTGGGGGTTAAATCACCAAAATGATTCTCGGCCACCGCTGCTGCTCACTGCTCCCCTCACCTCCCAGGGGGTGAACAAGGGTGATGGGTCAAATGCAGAGGACATATTTCACCACACCTAGTGTGTGTGTGTGTGTGTGTGTGTGTGTGTGTGTGTGTGTGTGTGTGTGTGTGTGTGTGTGTGTGTGTGTGTGTGCGTGCGTGCGTGCGTGCGTGTGTGTGTGTGTGTGTGTGTGTGACCATCATTGCTACTTTAACTTAACTTTACTTTTAACTTAACAACCTTGTCAAATGATGTGAAACCATCTGTTAAGCACAAAGATGATTATTTGTTTTAATGTTTTAGACACAAACCTTTTTCTTAGGTCAGGCTGATTTGAAAAATAAGTATTAACCAAATATACTGCATAATTATATATATATATATATATATATATATATATATATATATATATATATATATATATATATATATATACACTTTATGCTGCCCTTTTTGCTGCAGCTGTTACATATACTGCACATGGTAATTGGGATTTGTTATATATTGTATATATAATATGTAAATATTAAATATATGTTATATTTCATATTGCTACTATTGTACATTTTTACTCTACTTTATACTTTTTGTTTTCACACTTTTTTGTGCCCTCGTGTACATTATTCTTTCCATCATTGGAACTGAGCTACTGTGTGGAACAATTTCCCTTGTGGATCAATAAAGTTTGTCTATTAAGAAGGAAATCATAAATAACAAAAAAAAATGGACATGCAAAACGCTGTGCTATAATAAATAAAGTAAAAATAATAATGAATAGGTTTCTTAATAAAATTAAAGTGCAAAATAAAATACAGCTTTGCCACTTTAGTCATAATTTTGGCACTTGAGAAACTTCTCCATGACTCCAAACTTAGAGGGACACTACTGCCACAAGTGGCATAAAAGTGTATTACAGGGGAGGGGCTGTGCCATGACAGGTGTTTAGAAAAGTAGGCAACTCCGAGTAAAACAATCTTAACTCACAGCTGTTGTCATTTTGCTGCGTTGAGAGTTGAATATTTGTGATGTGTCACACATTGCACTTCTCGTCTTGCTGCTTCCTCCGCATGAGCTCAGCTGCTCCAAGTTTGAACCCACTTGTCTTCTCAGCGTGCTAACGTGTCACCCGCAAAACAATAATAGAAGAGTGAAGCCATTTGCTTAATTGTTGAGGCAGGCAGTGTTGGATGAGATAATCCAACAGGACGGAACACAATGCATTCAATCCCAATTCATCCACAACAGGATTGTTTTTTTTAGTCCACTTCACTCCCTTTTTACTGCCAATGCATGGCAACTTGGCTGGAAACTTCCAGTAAAAAGTGAAAGACGGGAAGTGTTCCGTGCGTTACTCGCTGAGCAAATGCAAGCACTCACAAAAGATGAGGTTTTTGCTGCGAGAGGAGAGATGCAGACATGCAGGCCACCTCCACAAGTGCAGAGAAGGGAGGCGTGGAAGTGTGTAAAAAAAACTCCACAAGTGCAGAAAAGGGAGGCGTGGAAGTGTGTAAAAAAAACTCCACAAGTGCAGAAAAGTGAGGCGTGGAAGTGTGTAAAACACCTCCACAAGTGCAGAAAAGGGAGGCGTGGAAGTGTGTAAAACACCTCCACAAGTGCAGAAAAGGGAGGCGTGGAAGTGTGTAAAACACCTCCACAAGTGCAGAAAAGGGAGGCGTGGAAGTGTGTAAAAAAAACTCCACAAGTGCAGAAAAGGGAGGCGTGGAAGTGTGTAAAACACCTCCACAAGTGCAGAAAAGTGAGGCGTGGAAGTGTGTAAAACACCTCCACAAGTGCAGAAAAGGGAGGCGTGGAAGTGTGTAAAAAAAACTCCACAAGTGCAGAAAAGGGAGGCGTGGAAGTGTGTAAAACACCTCCACAAGTGCAGAAAAGTGAGGCGTGGAAGTGTGTAGAACACCTCCACAAGTGCAGAAAAGGGAGGCGTGGAAGTGTGTAAAACACCTCCACAAGTGCAGAAAAGGGAGGCGTGGAAGTGTGTAAAAAAAACTCCACAAGTGCAGAAAAGGGAGGCGTGGAAGTGTGTAAAACACCTCCACAAGTGCAGAAAAGTGAGGCGTGGAAGTGTGTAAAACACCTCCACAAGTGCAGAAAAGGGAGGCGTGGAAGTGTGTAAAACACCTCCACAAGTGCAGAAAAGTGAGGCGTGGAAGTGTGTAAAACACCTCCACAAGTGCAGAAAAGTGAGGCGTGGAAGTGTGTAAAACACCTCCACAAGTGCAGAAAAGTGAGGCGTGGAAGTGTGTAAAACACCTCCACAAGTGCAGAAAAGGGAGGCGTGGAAGTGTGTAAAACACCTCCACAAGTGCAGTAAAGGGAGGCGTGGAAGTGTGTAAAACACCTCCACAAGTGCAGAAAAGGGAGGCGTGGAAGTGTGTAAAACACCTCCACAAGTGCAGAAAAGTGAGGCGTGGAAGTGTGTAAAACACCTCCACAAGTGCAGAAAAGGGAGGCGTGGAAGTGTGTAAAACACCTCCACAAGTGCAGAAAAGTGAGGCGTGGAAGTGTGTAAAACACCTCCACAAGTGCAGAAAAGGGAGGCGTGGAAGTGTGTAAAACACCTCCACAAGTGCAGAAAAGGGAGGCGTGGAAGTGTGTAAAACACCTCCACAAGTGCAGAAAAGGGAGGCGTGGAAGTGTGTAAAACACCTCCACAAGTGCAGAAAAGGGAGGCGTGGAAGTGTGTAAAACACCTCCACAAGTGCAGAAAAGGGAGGCGTGGAAGTGTGTAAAACACCTCCACAAGTGCAGAAAAGGGAGGCGTGGAAGTGTGTAGAACACCTCCACAAGTGCAGAAAAGTGAGGCGTGGAAGTGTGTAAAACACCTCACAAGTGCAGAAAAGGGAGGCGTGGAAGTGTGTAAAACACCTCCACAAGTGCAGTAAAGGGAGGCGTGGAAGTGTGTAGAACACCTCCACAAGTGCAGAGAAGTGAGGCGTGGAAGTGTGTAAAACACCTCCACAAATGCAGAAAAGGGAGGCGTGGAAGTGTGTAAAACACCTCCACAAGTGCAGAAAAGGGAGGCGTGGAAGTGTGTAAAAAAAACTCCACAAGTGCAGAAAAGGGAGGCGTGGAAGTGTGTAAAACACCTCCACAAGTGCAGAAAAGTGAGGCGTGGAAGTGTGTAAAACACCTCCACAAGTGCAGAAAAGGGAGGCGTGGAAGTGTGTAAAACACCTCCACAAGTGCAGAAAAGTGAGGCGTGGAAGTGTGTAAAACACCTCCACAAGTGCAGAAAAGTGAGGCGTGGAAGTGTGTAAAACACCTCCACAAGTGCAGAAAAGTGAGGCGTGGAAGTGTGTAAAACACCTCCACAAGTGCAGAAAAGGGAGGCGTGGAAGTGTGTAAAACACCTCCACAAGTGCAGTAAAGGGAGGCGTGGAAGTGTGTAGAACACCTCCACAAGTGCAGAGAAGTGAGGCGTGGAAGTGTGTAAAACACCTCCACAAGTGCAGTAAAGGGAGGCGTGGAAGTGTGTAGAACACCTCCACAAGTGCAGAGAAGTGAGGCGTGGAAGTGTGTAAAACACCTCCACAAGTGCAGAAAAGGGAGGCGTGGAAGTGTGTAAAACACCTCCACAAGTGCAGAAAAGTGAGGCGTGGAAGTGTGTAAAACACCTCCACAAGTGCAGAAAAGGGAGGCGTGGAAGTGTGTAAAACACCTCCACAAGTGCAGAAAAGTGAGGCGTGGAAGTGTGTAGAACACCTCCACAAGTGCAGAAAAGTGAGGCGTGGAAGTGTGTAAAACACCTCCACACGCATGTCAAATGTCAAATAAGTGTGTAGAACACCTCCACAAGTGCAGTAAAGTGAGGCGTGGAAGTGTGTAAAACACCTCCACAAGTGCAGAGAAGTGAGGCGTGGAAGTGTGTAAAACACCTCCACAAGTGCAGAAAAGGGAGGCGTGGAAGTGTGTAAAACACCTCCACAAGTGCAGAAAAGTGAGGCGTGGAAGTGTGTAAAACACCTCCACAAGTGCAGAAAAGGGAGGCGTGGAAGTGTGTAAAACACCTCCACAAGTGCAGTAAAGGGAGGCGTGGAAGTGTGTAAAACACCTCCACAAGTGCAGAAAAGTGAGGCGTGGAAGTGTGTAGAACACCTCCACAAGTGCAGAAAAGTGAGGCGTGGAAGTGTGTAAAACACCTCCACACGCATGTCAAATGTCAAATAAGTGTGTAGAACACCTCCACAAGTGCAGAAAAGGGAGGCGTGGAAGTGTGTAAAACACCTCCACACGCATGTCAAATGTCAAATAAGTGTGTAGAACACCTCCACAAGTGCAGAAAAGGGAGGCGTGGAAGTGTGTAAAACACCTCCACACGCATGTCAAATGTCAAATAAGTGTGTAGAACACCTCCACAAGTGCAGAAAAGGGAGGCGTGGAAGTGTGTAAAACACCTCCACAAGTGCAGAAAAGTGAGGCGTGGAAGTGTGTAAAACACCTCCACAAGTGCAGAAAAGGGAGGCGTGGAAGTGTGTAAAACACCTCCACAAGTGCAGAAAAGGGAGGCGTGGAAGTGTGTAAAACACCTCCACAAGTGCAGAAAAGTGAGGCGTGGAAGTGTGTAAAACACCTCCACAAGTGCAGAAAAGGGAGGCGTGGAAGTGTGTAAAACACCTCCACAAGTGCAGAAAAGGGAGGCGTGGAAGTGTGTAAAACACCTCCACAAGTGCAGAAAAGGGAGGCGTGGAAGTGTGTAAAACACCTCCACAAGTGCAGAAAAGGGAGGCGTGGAAGTGTGTAAAACACCTCCACAAGTGCAGAAAAGGGAGGCGTGGAAGTGTGTAAAACACCTCCACAAGTGCAGAAAAGGGAGGCGTGGAAGTGTGTAGAACACCTCCACAAGTGCAGAAAAGTGAGGCGTGGAAGTGTGTAAAACACCTCCACAAGTGCAGAAAAGGGAGGCGTGGAAGTGTGTAAAACACCTCCACAAGTGCAGTAAAGGGAGGCGTGGAAGTGTGTAGAACACCTCCACAAGTGCAGAGAAGTGAGGCGTGGAAGTGTGTAAAACACCTCCACAAATGCAGAAAAGGGAGGCGTGGAAGTGTGTAAAACACCTCCACAAGTGCAGAAAAGGGAGGCGTGGAAGTGTGTAAAAAAAACTCCACAAGTGCAGAAAAGGGAGGCGTGGAAGTGTGTAAAACACCTCCACAAGTGCAGAAAAGTGAGGCGTGGAAGTGTGTAAAACACCTCCACAAGTGCAGAAAAGGGAGGCGTGGAAGTGTGTAAAACACCTCCACAAGTGCAGAAAAGTGAGGCGTGGAAGTGTGTAAAACACCTCCACAAGTGCAGAAAAGTGAGGCGTGGAAGTGTGTAAAACACCTCCACAAGTGCAGAAAAGTGAGGCGTGGAAGTGTGTAAAACACCTCCACAAGTGCAGAAAAGGGAGGCGTGGAAGTGTGTAAAACACCTCCACAAGTGCAGTAAAGGGAGGCGTGGAAGTGTGTAGAACACCTCCACAAGTGCAGAGAAGTGAGGCGTGGAAGTGTGTAAAACACCTCCACAAGTGCAGTAAAGGGAGGCGTGGAAGTGTGTAGAACACCTCCACAAGTGCAGAGAAGTGAGGCGTGGAAGTGTGTAAAACACCTCCACAAGTGCAGAAAAGGGAGGCGTGGAAGTGTGTAAAACACCTCCACAAGTGCAGAAAAGTGAGGCGTGGAAGTGTGTAAAACACCTCCACAAGTGCAGAAAAGTGAGGCGTGGAAGTGTGTAAAACACCTCCACAAGTGCAGAAAAGTGAGGCGTGGAAGTGTGTAGAACACCTCCACAAGTGCAGAAAAGTGAGGCGTGGAAGTGTGTAAAACACCTCCACACGCATGTCAAATGTCAAATAAGTGTGTAGAACACCTCCACAAGTGCAGTAAAGGGAGGCGTGGAAGTGTGTAGAACACCTCCACAAGTGCAGAGAAGTGAGGCGTGGAAGTGTGTAAAACACCTCCACAAGTGCAGAAAAGGGAGGCGTGGAAGTGTGTAAAACACCTCCACAAGTGCAGAAAAGTGAGGCGTGGAAGTGTGTAAAACACCTCCACAAGTGCAGAAAAGGGAGGCGTGGAAGTGTGTAAAACACCTCCACAAGTGCAGAAAAGTGAGGCGTGGAAGTGTGTAGAACACCTCCACAAGTGCAGAAAAGTGAGGCGTGGAAGTGTGTAAAACACCTCCACACGCATGTCAAATGTCAAATAAGTGTGTAGAACACCTCCACAAGTGCAGAAAAGGGAGGCGTGGAAGTGTGTAAAACACCTCCACACGCATGTCAAATGTCAAATAAGTGTGTAGAACACCTCCACAAGTGCAGAAAAGGGAGGCGTGGAAGTGTGTAAAACACCTCCACACGCATGTCAAATGTCAAATAAGTGTGTAGAACACCTCCACAAGTGCAGAAAAGGGAGGCGTGGAAGTGTGTAAAACACCTCCACACGCATGTCAAATGTCAAATAAGTGTGTAGAACACCTCCACAAGTGCAGAAAAGGGAGGCGTGGAAGTGTGTAAAACACCTCCACACGCATGTCAAATGTCAAATAAGTGTGTAGAACACCTCCACAAGTGCAGAAAAGGGAGGCGTGGAAGTGTGTAAAACACCTCCACAAGTGCAGAAAAGTGAGGCGTGGAAGTGTGTAAAACACCTCCACAAGTGCAGAAAAGGGAGGCGTGGAAGTGTGTAGAACACCTCCACAAGCATGTCAAATGTCAAATAATGGCTGGCAGTGCAAGTCCCATGAAATGTTCCCGCTGGCGTATTCCTAGCCCCTTCCTGCTCCGTCACTGAGAGAAATTGTTGTGCAAATTTCACTTGAAAATTCAGCCGGGTGGGACTTTAGTGAAAACACAAATAAATGAAGTAAACAAACACTGAAATAACATTATTTTATGACATTCTGCAAATAAAAATGCATTTGTGTTATATATTTGGGGGCTTTTATTAAATTCATTTAACCAAACCCCAAAACATCTGATAAAATATATTTATTTGACAGCACCTCTTTAAATATTTCTCTAACCTCGTTTTTATTACATTTTTTTAAAAAGAGGAAAATAAGACATACTTTGGCTAGGGATTGAAGTTTATAAAATGTCAGGTTTGGTGACCAAACTCCTCAAGGCGATCATTGTCATGAAATGAAGTGAATTATATTTATATAGCGCTTTTCTCAAGTGACTCAAAGCGCTTTACATAGTGAAACCCAATATCTAAGTTCCATTTAAAGCAGTGTGGGTGGCACTGGGAGCAGGTGGGTCAAGTGTCTTGCCCAAGGACACAACGGCAGTGACTAGGATGGCGGAAGCGGGAATCGTACCTGCAACCCTCAAGTTGCTGGCACGGCCACTCTACCAACCGAGCTATGCTGCCCCATCATGATATTGTGCTCAAAAATGACTTTTACACACACTGACTTCCTTTAAACAAGTTTTATCCCAAATAAATCCATAATTAAGCAAAACACACATAATCCAAAACATTAAGTATTGTTCTCATATTTTTGGGAGTATTTGAATATGTTCATCTTTTTTCTGTTGTAACTTGTCTTTGAGTGGTTCTTTTTATTACAGGCAAATCGGGTGTTGTTGATTAAAAGGAAAGGTGTTTTCATTACGTTAGCAACCTATTTACATTTTCTTGTAATCAGACACTATTTTCAGTATATTAGATGCAATCTCTACTTTAGCTGCAGTTTTCTTCAGGAGGGTCACCTGGAAAAAATATATATATATATTAGCATTTAAGCTAGCTAGCGATTAGCGTGCTATCTGCTACTCCAGGAAATGAGTGAGTTTTCCATCACGGTCTTACGATAATACCGATTTGTAGCATTAGAACTAACCAATCATTTATCATTGGAACTTGAATCCTTACATCCTTGCTGAGGTTGGACTTCACCATAATCCTCATAATATATTATTTGCTATAGAAATTATAGTACAACCTTTTTGAAAGAGGTTACAGAATCCTGGAATGTTAATCTAATAAAAGAAAATAGAGCGACCCCAACAAGAGTGAGGTAGACATACTTATTGAATACAAGACTGAAAAAAGGAAAGTCAAACATTTAAAAAAGCAACAGTATCAATTATGAGAATATTATCAATAATAATAATATTTTTAATACAAAAATGTGTTCATTAAATAAATTGCAAAAAAATAGATTCTCGAAAATGATTAATTGATTTAGACTCAGAATAAACAGAAACACTGATGCACATAATCAGGTTTCATCAAACATATATTAATGTTGTTGCCCTAGGGTAAACTGGCTAACACATGGCACACTGACAAAGCTTAACCCATTGTTACTATAACAATCTACAAGGTTAATATAGCTGGCTTCTCTTTGTTCCCCTCCATTTATCTCTCTTTTGTATCTCTACTTATCTTTACATAAATGTATTGTTGCATTTGAAACAGTTGTATTGTTGATAATAGAAGTAATTATTGCTGTTATTATCATCATTCATGATCAATAGTGATATTTCTATTTGTATTTGCATTGATCCATCTTGTCCCTGCAATTTCTGTCATCCTCTTTTGTCTCTTTCATCCCCGCCTGCTCCGGCCCGGCTGCACCAAATAATAATATAAATATATTTCATAAAGTCCAATCCAAATAAGACAACATGAGAAGTATCCCACACTTCTCTTGTGTAAAGTCAATGTGGAGAGCAGATATAGATCATCTACATCAGGGGTGTCCAAAGTGCGGCCCGCAGTCATTTTTTAACGGCCCTACTGTACATTTTAAAAAATCAATTGAAAAAAATTAAAAACATAAAAAGTGATATAAAAGAGCAAAAAGGTGAAATTTAACAAGAAAATGTTGCAATGCTTTAATA
Source organism: Nerophis ophidion (assembly GCF_033978795.1). Classification (NCBI taxonomy): domain Eukaryota; kingdom Metazoa; phylum Chordata; class Actinopteri; order Syngnathiformes; family Syngnathidae; genus Nerophis; species Nerophis ophidion. The sequence continues at coordinate 22,420,319 of NC_084626.1, forward strand.
ACACAAAGTTTCTTTCTTTAAAAAAATAATAATGAATCAAAATCAATGTCATATAGAATTATTGACTTCAATTACATCGCATTAAATATTCCACTTTGAGATATTTTGGGGGGAAAATGTTGCAGTTTTTTTAAAGAAGGGCCTAAAACAAACAAACAAAACATAAACAACAATAAAACTTAAAATTGACGGATGGATCTGAAGTTGATCTCCAGATTATTGTGCTTAAAGTAAACGGTAAAAAAAAGTATAATTTATTTTTTAACACTTTAATGAGTAGGACACTTTTGGATCCACAATTATTTTAGTGTGATTTGTTTTGAAGTGTCATTGCTCAAAAAATAATAATGAATCAAAATGTGAATTGTGAAGTGAATTATATTTATATAGTGCTTTTCTCAAGTGACTCAAAGCGCTTTACATAGTGAAACCCAATATCTAAGTTACATTTAAACCAGTGTGGGTGGCACTGGGAGCAGGTGGGTAAAGTGTCTTGCCCAAGGACACAACGGCAGTGACTAGGATGGCACAAGCGGGAATCGAACCTGCAACCCTCAAGTTGCTGGCACGGCCACTCTACCAACCGAGATATGCCGACTAAAATTAAGGCTCCAATTATTATATGATCTCAAATATTCCACCTAAAAAAGTTATTGGGTGAAAATATTGGATATTTTGTGTTTTTTCCATTTTCAAAACTTGAATAATAATGAAAATAATAATACTGAATAATGACACATTTTTAATATTTTTTTGGACCAAAACCCTTTGGGGTCCCCAGGATCCTAACTGAGTGGAGGCCTGAATGTATATTTGTACACATATATTGTATTGGTTTTTAAAATAAGAAATATCAAAAGGGCCCCCGCTTGCTTTGATTTTTCAGTGTGTGGCCCTCAGTGGAAAAAGTTTGGACACCCCTGATTATACAACATGATTTGCCTGAGAGGCTGGACAGGACAAACAAAGAAATCAAAAACAGAATTGGAATAAATAAAAATGGTGATTTGCTTCTGAATTTATTGTTGAGCGGCGTTGTGTTTTTGTGAAGAATGGGAGTCCACTTTGAAGAAAGGCCAGTCCACCTGTGTCAGACACCTGCAGTCACCTCACATGAGTCATGGGGACAAGCAGGTGGAGCAATGATGTCTTCCAACAAAGGATAACGAGGATGTTAACGACCACGTCGCCCTGACTCACCACTGAAGGATGGAAAATGTTTGCCCAATTGTTACCTCGTTTGTGACGTGTGGCGACGTGGACGAGGGGGGCGGCGGCTGAAAGTGAGCACGATGACGTTGGTGGATGTTTGCTTTCATCTCGGAGGGGGAGGGGCTAGCTGTGTGATGGTGGACTTGAACAGGATGACGCTTTATCCCGACATGAGTGGCTGGCTGGAAATTATAACGGCTGTGACTCATCGCCTGCATGGCGTGTGTGTGTGTGTGTGTTTGTGTGTGTGTGTGTGTGTGTGTCTGTGTGTGTGTGTGTGTGTCTGTGTGTGTGTGTGTGTGTTCTTGTATTTCCACCCATTTCGAGACATTAAGAAGGAAAAGTATCTTCCATATGAGGTGTGAACAAGTGATGACATAAATCCTGCTCCCAATAACATTGCACCTAATAGAGAGCCAAAGACTAGAGTCTGTGAACATTGCTCCAAAGTCAGGATATTTGGTTGATTTAATGTGCATGGAAAAGTAAAGATTGACAGGTGCAAAGGCAGCAATACATGATCAAGAAAGACGGCAGCTAAAGAAAGACTTCCCTGCTAAAAAACTCGCAAGGTGAACAGCTGACTTGACCACTTCTGGTGCTGACATAAGACGAGCCATGTGAGCATAGGATGAACTAATTAATACACTACACTACTAAGACTAAAGCGGCCATTAACAGTCAGCTTCTACAGCTGGGTTGCCCAAAGTGCGGCACAGCAGCCATCTTTGGTCTGTTACTCCTTTGTCATGGGCCTTAAAGGGAACATTATCAGCAGACCTATGTAAGCGTCAATATATACCTTGATGGTGCAGAAAAAACACCATCTATTTTTTTAACCGATTTCCGAACTCTAAATGGGTGAATTTTGGCAAATTAAACGCCTTTCTGTTTATGGGTCTTTTAGCGATGACGTCAGAATGTGACGTCGCTGAGGTAACACACCCACCATTTTCATTTTCAACACATTGCAAACATTAGGTCTCAGCTCTGTTATTTTCCGTTTTTTTTACTATTTTTTGGAACCTTGGAGACATCATGCCTCGATGGTGTGTTGTCGGAGGGTGTAACAACACTAACAGGGAGGGATTCAAGTTGCACCACTGGCCCCAAGATGCCAAAGTGTCTGCCGCCAGACCCCCATTGAATGTACCAGAGTGTCTCCACATTTGACCGGCGATGCTAAGACAGACATGGCACAGAGATGTATGGATAACCTGCAAATGCATTTGCAACGATAGTCAATGAAATCACAAAGGTGTTTTGTTGATGTTGACTTATGTGCTAATCAGATATATTTGGTCGCGGCGTGACTGCTAGCTAATCGATGCTAACATGCTACGCTAATCGATGCTAACATGCTATTTACCGGCGGTGCTAAAGCAGACATGGCACAGAGATGTATGGATAACCTGCAGATGCATTTGCAACGATATTACGTTTCCTTCCACCCACATTTAATGCGAAACAAACACTTACCAATCGAATGATTTAAGTTGCTCCAGTGTCAAAAGATGCGAAAGTCCTGATTGTTTGGTCCGCACATTTTACCGGTGATGCTAACGCAGCTATTCGGCCATGCTATGGCTATGAATAGCGTCAATAGCTATTCGCTCAATAGCTTCAGTTTTTTTCTTCAATATTTTCATACTCCAACCATCTGTTTCAATACATGCGTAATCTGTTGAATCGCTTAAGTCGCTGAAATCAGAGTTTGAATCTGAGCTAATGTCGCTATATCTTGCTGTGGTATTCCCATTGTTTGTTTACATTGGCAGCACTGTGTGACGTCACAGGGAAATGGCCAGTGTCTTCGCAGAGAGCCGAAAATAAGGCACTTTAAAGCTTTATTTAGGGATATTCCGAGACCGGTAAAATTTTCAAAAAAAACATTAAAAAATACAACAAGCCACTGAGAACTGTTTTTTATTGTTTTTAACCGTTTTGAAATTGTGATAATGTTCCCCTTTAAGGAACTGCTGAAAAAGGTTCATTATGTCTTCTTGTTCATATACTTTTTCAAATGTTCTCATAATAAGAACATATTTTGGGCATATTGGATGTAATCATTACCTGACGTGTTTGGACTGTCATCTGCCGTCTTCACCTGACCACTGTGACGTCTTGCCTATCAGATTAGATTAGATAGTACTTTATTTTTTCCGTCAGGAGAGTTCCTTCAGGAAAATTAACATTTTCAGCACAATCCCATTCAAGATCAGACAAACATTACAGGGAGACAGAACAGGATCGCTGACAGGTCTGCCGGCTTCCAGCGCCCCTTACAAAAAAAGATGAGATACAGGTAAACAAGGGGGGGGGAATAGAAGATAAAAGTAAAATTAAAAAATCAGCTCTTCTTATAGGCGTGGCCAACCAGGCAGACCCGTCAAGTCTACCTGGTTGCCCCCCACCCCCGCCACTTGATGGTTAATGGAGGAGGGAGTCCCAGGTATGCTCCCTCATCCCCGTTGATGGGCCGCTTCCTTAGTTCCGTTGCCTCTTTAATCCTTCGTTTGAATTTGTCACTTTCTGTGCCGATGATTCTGCCGTTGTCCCGGTCCACCATGTGGTTATTTATTTTGCAAGGATCTGATATGGCGGATTTTAAGATTTTTGTGTGAGGCTTCTTGTAAACCTTCTAGTGGTCTCTTTTTTACATTCTTTCTGATGTTCTCTGGGTAAAGATTCCAGCTAATATACCGAAAATATGCTCTGATCACAAGAACATTAGAAAAAGTAGATAAGGAACTGGCCTAAACAGCTCTGGGGGCCCTTAGAGACAAAACAAAGAGTTTACTTGCGGACATAAGATAAAAGCAAGGAGGTGAGGAGAAGACAGTCTATGGGAAAATAGGAGCTGCTTTAAAGATGACTAGGGACGAGAAAAGCAGACTTGAAAGTATGTGAAGGTCACACATTGCTGGGCAGGTGTGGCACTTGAGGGCTGAAAGATGCAGAGAAGCTAGCAGGAGTGGGCTCGAGTCGCCACGAGCTCCCGGGAAAGGTCACCCAGTGGATGAGTCTGAGACAATCTTAATGGTCTAACCTTTCAAAAGACACGATAGTGTTTAAAGAGCCTGTTGTATTGTGAAGAAGTCCTTTTGTGTCCCGGGCAGCAAGACACCAGGACGTCGTCCTCGCTGCCCAAACTGGACCTGCACGTCATCCCCGTGTGGCAGAAGGGCATCACCGGCAGGGGAGTGGTCATCACGGTTCTGGATGACGGACTGGAGTGGAACCACACCGACATCCACTCCAACTACGTAAGAGACAGTTTCCATGGAGACGGCTCAGACTGCTGTTGCCACGGCAACACTGACGGTGACACTTTGCGAGGCGAAGTCGTCAGCGGGAGTGTTTTACACGGCAGCCTTTCGCCTTTTTTCTCACTTCTTTATACAAACCTCTTTTCCATATGAGTTGGGAAATTGTGTTAGATGTAAATATAAACAGAATACAATGATTTGCAAATCCTTTTCAAGCCATATTCAGTTGAATATGCTACAAAGACAACATATTTCATGTTCAAACTGATTGGCATTTTTTTCGTTGCAAATAATCATTAACTTTAGAATTTGATGCCAGCAACACGTGACAAAGAAGTTGGGAAAGGTGGCGATAAATACTGATAAAGTTGAGGAATGCTCATCAAAGACTTATTTGGAACATCCCACAGGTGTGCAGGCTAATTGGGAACAGGTGGGTGCCATGATTGGCAATAAAAACAAAATGCTCAGTCTTTCACAAGAAAGGATGGGGCGAGGTACACCCCTTTGTCCACAACTGCGTGAGCAAATAGTCAAACAGTTTAAGAACAACACTTCTCAAAGTGACATTGCAAGAAATTTAGGGATTTCAACATCTACGCTCCATAATATCATCAAAAGGTTCAGAGAATCTGGAGAAATCACTCCACGTAAGCGGCATGGCCGCTAACCAACATTGAATGACCGTGACCTTCCATCCCTCAGACGGCACTGTATCAAAAACGGACATCAATCTCTAAAGGATATCACCACATGGGCTCAGGAACACTTCAGAAATCCACTGTCACTAAATACAGTTTGTCGCTACATCTGTAAGTGCAAGTTAAAGCTCTATTATGCAAAGCGAAAGCCATTTATCAACAACATCCAGAAATGCCATCGGCTTCTCTGGGCCCGAGATCATCTAAGATGGACTGATGCAAAGTGGAAAAGTGTTCTGTGGTCTGACCAGTCCACATTTCAAATTGTTTTTGGAAATATTTGACATGGTGTCATCCGGACCAAAGGGGAAGCGAACCATCCAGACTGTTATTGACACAAAGTTAAAAAGCCAGCATGTGTGATGGTATGGGGGTGTATTAGTGCCCAAGACATGGGTAACTTACACATCTGTGAAGGCACCATTAATGCTGAAAAGTACATACAGCTTTTGGAACAACATATACTGCCATCTAAGCGCCTTTTTCATGGACGCCTCTGCTTATTTCAGCAAGACAATGCCAAGCCACATTCAGCACATGTTACAACAGCGTGGCTTCGTAAAAAAAGAGTGCGGGTACTTTCCTGGCCCGCCTGCAGTCCAGACCTGTCTCCCATGGAAAATGTGTGGCGCATTATGAAGCGTAAAATAGGACAGCAGAGACCCCGGACTGTTGAAGGACTGAAACTCTACATAAAACAAGAATGGGAAAGAATTCCACTTTCAAAGCTTCAACAATTAGTTTCCTCAGTTCCCAAACGTTTATTGAGTGTTGTTAAAAGAAAAGGTGATGTAACACAGTGGTGAACATGCCCTTTCCCAACTACTTTGGTACGTGTTGCAGCCATGAAATTCTAAGTTAATTATTATTTGCAAAACAAAACAAAAAGTTTATGAGTTTGAACATCAAATATGTTGTCTTTGTAGCATATTCAACTGAATATGGCTTGAAAAGGATTTGCAAATCATTGTATTCTGTTTATATTTACATCTAACACAATTTCCCAACTCATTTGGAAACGGGGTTTGTATATGTGTATGTATGTATATATATATATATATACATATATATACATACATACATACATAAATGTATTTATATATATATATATATATGTATATATATACACATAAAAGTATGTATGTTTATATATCTATATATATATATATATATATACAGATATATAAACATACATACTTTTATGTGTATATATATACATATATATATATATATAAATACATTTATGTATGTATGTATGTATATATATATATATATATATATATATATATATATATGTGTGTGTGTGTGTGTGTGTGTGTGTGTGTTTGTAAATGACATCATACTTTATTTCCTGTATTTGTTCTTCCAAAGGATCCAGCAGCCAGCTACGACTTCAACGACAACGACCCGGACCCATTTCCCCGATACGATGCCACCAATGAAAACAAGTAAGTTGACAAAGCAGAGGAAACATTCTCATCACTGCTCATTTCTGACATTTGGCAAATATGGCGTCATTTTAGCAATGGAAATGATTTGAATGAAGATATAAAAGACTTCCCTGTGGTGTAGATCTGTGGTTCTCAAATGGTTTCAAGCAAGAACCAGCCGAGAAAAGACTTGGCTCTCCAAGTAATGACCAACATTACAATACAGTCTGTTTAACATTACTGGCCACTGTAACACTACACAGTTTGAACAGTAACACTGTCTTTGTAAAATAAAACACCGTCCTTAAATAATGTGTAAAAATAATCAAATATATTTAATTAAATTATTCTTTGGCGTAGATCAGGGGTGTTAAACTCAATGTACCTGGGGGCCACTGGATGCAGAAACTGGGTGAGGCTGGGTCGCAAGAAAAGATTTCTTAAAAAATTCCAACATGCACTTTTTAATGAATTCACCTTCTTTGAATGGCTTTCCCGCCCTAGCATCGTACTTGCCAACTCTCGCGACCTTTC